>NW_023425516.1:3141152-3191152 GCF_014108245.1 Pipistrellus kuhlii | reverse complement strand
TTCTGTGCATGTGTGTCTGGGTGCACAGGAGTGTCCACGCATGGGTGTGTGTCGGCCTGTGTCCGTCAGTGTGTTTTACGTGTGCGTGTGGGAACCGTGTGAGCACACATGTGTGAGCGTGCATGTGTGCGTGCACGTGTCATGAGTAGAGGTGATGGAGAAACACACGGAGGAGGGAGAGGAGCAGCCGGGCGCTCCTGGAGCCAGAATTCTGCTCTGAGCGGAGGCCGAGCTTCGCATTCCAGCGGCCGGAGGGGAGGGGCAGCCCGGCAGGTCTGAAAGGGGGAGAATGACCGTGTCTGGGTTTTGTCCTGATGAGAGGAAACGCTTTGCCGGAGGCAACAGTTCCCCCCGGGATGCGCCCTCCTCTGCGGGGGACTGGGGACTCCTGAGACCCCAGGCTCCTCTTCAGACCCATTTGCATTAGAAATCACTGCGGGTCTCTTTCTCTCCTCCTTCTCAAGGCCCTGAGAGGCCGAGACCCTCCAGCAAGTAATGAGGATGCTTTTCAGGACTTCAAACCGCTTAGCTGTGATTAGTCTCCTTCTGAGCCCAGGAAAACAGAGGGGTGGGGAAGGACAGAGGAATTCCACTGCAGGTCAAAGGAAGCCTGGAGCCGCCCCGCTAAGTTGCCCCCCAACCCCCGGGGGTCACAGAAGCCTCAGCCCCAGGCTGGGTCCCACTTGCCCCGGGGGCCATGGCACAGGAGGCCCTGCTGGTTTCTGGGCAGAAGTAAATCGAGGCTCTTGTTGACGTCTGGAGGGCAAAATGCTGCAGGCCAAGGAGGCAGGCTACTTGTAGAAGGTTCCAGAAGACCCTTCTGGGGTCAGCTCTGTCCGATGGCTGTGGAGTGTCAGGGAACAAGAGACAGCTTATTGGTCAAATGGGGTTTGGGTCCCGCCAGAGTGAGCTCAGTGTCCATGTTGGGGAAATGAGGGTGGGTCCTTCGGCCCCGGGCACTGTTTGGGGACTAACCGGACGAGGGACACTGGCAGAGTGTGTGGCACAGACCACGGAGGGGCAGTCGTTGGAGTTAGGATGGCATCAGCATCGGCATCTCCCCATGAAAAGGTGTCTCCGTGGCGATGGACATCCAGAGAACCCCAAAGCTCAGCCAACTGTGACCCCCCCCCCCCCCCACACACACACACTCCTGGGCCCCAGGCCAGTGCTGCTGAGGGACAAGACCAGCTCTGCAGCAGGAGGTGGCTGTCCTGGCTTCTGGGGTGTGGAGGGAGGGAAGGAGGTGTGTGGGAGGGGTGGGCTTCGGTGATAGGCGCTTAAGAGGTTCCAGGAGACCCAGCATCAAGAATGCTTGTCTTTCTTGGCTGCTCTCAGGATCCTGTGCCTGGAGATAGCCTGCAGCGGCCCAGGAAGAGGGCATCGGTGCCAGCCGTTCTCTGGCAGGGACCAGGGCCCACGGCCCCAGGTTGGAAGGAGACCAAAGGGGTGGCTTCCCGGGAGGGATACTCGAGCTTCCTCCCACCCAGCTCTTCCCCTGTGCTGTTCCCTCTTCCCACCCGTCTCTGTCGCCAAAGTCGCTGCCCCAGCTACGGATACCTGCTTCTTCCAGAGAAATACAATTAGTTTCTATTTTATGTTAAAAAAAAAAGAAGAAAAAAAAGAAAAAAGAAAAAGAATGCTTGTCTTTAAGACGAAGGGTTGTTTTATTTATTCTCTGAAAAATCTGGAACAAGGCCTCAGGTGGATGGATGATGGGCTTGGGGGGAGTAGGTGTCCCAGAAACGGAGGGGGGCCCCAGAGTTCTATAGTCCTGGTTTCACATCCCACCTCTGCTACGTCTCAGTGGTGTGGGCCTGGGGGAAGGATGCCACAGCCATATCCTCTCTTGGAATGGCAAGTATGAAGCACATAGTAGGAGGTCCAAAATGGCGGCTATGTTGGTTGGATCCATTCCATCAGTGAATGGACTGGTTCTGAGACAATTAAAATGATTCTCTGTGGTGAGTTGGGGGTTTGTCCAGCCCGCAGACATTTAGAAAGAACCTGTTATATGCCAGGTCCTGGGAACTCAACGGTGAAAGCAGCAGGACCACCGGGTAAAGAGGGAAGGAGGCCACGGAGCGGGGATGGCGGGAGCTGGTCAGCACGCCTCTCCCGAACACTCTCTGGAGCAGAGGGCGATGAGCTCCCCCCAGGGCTTCCCTGGCAGCTGGAATTCGAGGGTTTAGGCGGGAAGCTGCCCTTGGTGCTCTCCATGCAGAAAGAGACAGCCTTGCTGAAACTGGGTTTGGCTTAGTGGATAGAGCATCGGTCTGCGAACCAAAAGGTCCCAGGTTCGATTCCGGTCAAGGGCATGTACATTGGTTGTGGGCAAATCCCCAGTAGGGGGTGTGCAGGAGGCAGCTGGTCAATGATTCTCTCTCATCAATGTTTCTAACTATCTATCCCTCTCCCTTCCTCTCAGTGAAAAATCAATAAAATATATATTAAAAAAGAAAGAAAGTAAAGAAAAGAAAGAGAGCCTTCCGCACTGGCGGGAATAGATTGCAGGTGCAACTAACAGGCTGCTTCCCGTCGAAATCCTCTGAACCCGAGCGCTGACCTGCCCCCTGGCTGCCAGGAGGACCCGCCCCTGCAAGACCCTGGTGGTCTGGACCAGTGTAGGCCGGACGGACAGTGTCCCTTGGGGACTGGGGAGGTTTGCATGTGTTTTGGTTGTTGCTTATTTCCTGGTGCAGTCTGTCTTTAAGTCTTCACTTTCTTTTTTTAAGTGGTGATTAGCCTTATATTGATCTAGATAGACTCTCGAGGATGTGAAATCGGAAGTTCACGACCCGGATTTATCACCTCAGAGGTGCATGCCTTTGAACAATCCCTTCATCCCTTTTAGGTGGCTCCCTGTAGCAAGAAGGATGATACAAGGATGAAAGGAAATGTTCTGTCAGAATTTTCCTTGGGAACAGCCTGTGGTATTGCTGATCTATCAACTCTTCAAAAACGAAAACCTCTGATTTGTAGCGCTCGCCGATTTCCGTGGCTAAAGGCTGCCTTCGTGGCCGATGTTAAGCTCCACGTGACATCACTGGAGGAGGAGTTGGGCAGAGGAGGGAACCATGGGCTCCCGGGCGCCGACAGGAGCCGGCACAGCCCTGAGGATGACGGGCACCGGCTCTGTATCCAAGGCTGTGGCGTAGCTTGCAGGCCTCCCAGGTAGGAACTTAGATTTGGAGTTTGCAGCCGGAGTGACACCCCAAACCACCCCAGATGCCGTCCAACACTGAGGATGCTGCTGCTCTCCCCTTCGGCCCAGAGACAGTCGTCTGCTCCATCGTCACCAACGATTCCGGACACTGGGAGGCACCCACTACGCTGACAGCTCCGAGAGCACCACACGGCCACGCTGCCATCCTCTCCATCCTGGAGAAGGCACCGGAGGCCACGCCCCCGATTCCTCCCGGTATGAGCTTCTCCGTTAGCCTGGGAAGGTGCATCTGATTGGTGGAGCTGAGTCACGTGTCTGTGCCCTCGCTGCAAAGGAAGCTGGGAAAGGGAGTGGGTTGGCCTCCTGCAGCTGCTGTAGCAGATTCCCACCAGCCAGGCGCTTGAAAAACAACAGAACTCTATCCTCTCCCCGTGCTGGAGGCCCGGAGTCCACAGTCAAGGCGTTTGGCAGGGCTGCGCTTCCTCTGGGGTCCTCGGGAGGAATCCTCCGCGCCTCTGCTGGCTCCCGGTGGCTGCCAGCATTCCTTGCGGCTGCCTCACTCCAATCTCTGCCTCCGTCTGCACAGGCCGCCTCCCCTCCTCTCCCCGTCCCTCCTCTGCGTGTCTCTCACCGGAACACGGGTCATTGGATGCAGGGCCACTTGGATAACCCAGGGAGATCTCATCTCGAGATTCTTAATTAAAGGCCCTTTTACCAAATAAGGGCGCAGTCACAGGCTGTGGGGTTTGGGCTAGGAACATGTGTTTTTGGGGCCACCATTCACCCCGCTGCAGCGAGACCCTGCATTGTCAGCGTCTGTGGTGGATGGTGGTGCTGCTCCATGAACTGGGAGGGTCCTCAGGGAGGACCGGGTTGGAGGCGGGGCGGTCGGAAAAGCCTCCCTGCATTGCCCTCCAGGACCCAGATTGCTAATTCTTCCTGCCTACAGTTGGAGGGGGATCCTTTTAGGCTTTGCAGGTCACGTGGGGGCAGCCACACCACTCTGCCTGGTGTGGCACGGAGCAGCCACGGGCATCGTGAATGGGGTGGCTGGATTCCAAGAACTTGTTACAAAAACAGCTGTCTGTCTAGGTTTGGTCCCAGGACCATGGATTGCTAACCGCTGTCCTAGGCCGTGAAGGAGCCCGGCGTGGCCTGGTGTTCAGGATGGGTTGGTTGGTTGAGTCTTAAATCCCCAGAATCTTTGAAACACATTGCACATGGAGAACCAAGCCAGGGCAGAGATTAATAAACAGTTAAAACTCATCACTATTGCCCTAGCTGGCTTGGCTCAGTGGATAGCGCGTCAGCCTGCGGACTGAAAGATCCCAGGTTCGATTCAGGTCAAGGGCACATGTCTGGGTTGCAGGTTTTGATTCCCAGTAGGGGGTGTGTAGGAAGCAGCCGATCAATGATTCTCATTATTGATGTTTCTATCTCTCTCTCTCCCCCTCTCTTCCTCTCTGAAATCAATAAAAATATATTTTATAAAAACAAACCAACTTATCACTATAGCTCTGTGACCCACACTCGATTGTTGTTAATCCTCACTGAAGAATATTTTTCTATTGGTGTTTTAGAGGGAGTGGAAGGGAGGAAGGGAGAGAGGGGAGAGGGGAAGGGAGGAAGAAACATTCACGTGAAAGAGACACATCGATTGGTTGCTTCCTGCACGTGCCCCGAATGGGGTGGGGATTGAACCTGCAACCCAGGTACGTGCCCTTGGCAGGGAATCGAACCCGAGACCCTTCTGTGCTTAGGCCAATGCTCTAACCACAGAGCCACACCAGCTAGAGTGTGACCCACGTTACAAGGATAAAGAATTGCGATGTCTAATTTAAAAGAAAAAAAACAAAACAAAACAGGTTTGTGAGATGAGTTTTGCCTGTTTTCCAGCCTGGGGCTAACATGGCCAGAATTCTGATCCCTGGTTTCAGACCTAGTGCCAGCACCACCACTCCCCATCCCCCACCCCACACCCACAGACACCAGGGCCTGTGGTCACCAGGGAAGAGTGTGGAGGCATTTCCGCAAAGTGGTCCCATCCGAGGAGGAGAAACGGGGCAGCAGCCCGGCGTGTCCTGGGCAGCGAGAGGAGCTGGCCACTGCCTCCGGGAGGGGCGGATCACGTGCAATCTGGGTTTCTACTTCCGGGATTGTAAACCGACACCGAAAACGGCCACTGAAAGGCAAAGGGGCATTGTGGGAGCTTGTAAACACACATCGGCTCTGAAGGCAGACAGCTCTGGGTCCGAGGCTCAGCCGCCCGGGGACCCGAACCAGCCCGGCCTCGGTTTCCTCATCTGCACAATGGGGACAGTCAGGTCCACCCCCCGGCTCGGTTAGGGGGTTCAATGCAGCCGTTCTCACACAAAATGCAGCACCTCGCCCCCACCCAGTAACCGAGGCTCAGCTCCTTACAGGTCTGACTGTGGAGTTAGGAGTGAACCTGTGAAAAGCAACACAGCAGCCCTAACCAGTTTGGCTCAGTGGATAGAGCATTGACCTGCAGACTCAAGGCCCCGGGTTCGATTCCAGTCAAGGGCATGTACCTTGGTGGCCGGCACATCCCCAATAGGGGGTGTGCAGGAGGCAGCTGATGGATGTTTCTCTCTCATTGATGTTTCTAACTCTCTATCCCTCTCCCTTCCTCTCTGCAAAAAATAAAAAAATAAAAAATCAATAAAAAGCAACACAGCAGAATATACATGTGGAAGTAGGTGTGTCCCTTTAAAGGAGGACCCCCCCCCCCCTGGGGCGGGAGAGGGGGGCAGACCAGGCTGCCAGGGTGCCTGGGCAGTGTCTCCAACCTGCCTCGTCCTTGGAGGGTGGACTTGATTTCCGGGCAGAGCCCAGGCTCGGTGGTGCCGGGTGCGATGCCGGGGGCAGGGGGTGGCGCTGGCTGGGCCCGCTCTGGGTGAGAAAAGACCCGTGGTTGCGAAATAACGAGCAAGGGTGACACATGTGGCTGGGACCTGGCTCGGAAGGAAATCTCTGAGCGGCGGGAGCTTCTCTGGGATGAGTGACTTACGTCCCCCGAGCGGTGACGGTGGCAGGGAAAACGCTTGTTCAGAAGGACCGGCCCCGGGCCGTCTGTAGTCTCTGCATGCTGTGGCCATCTCTAATGTAAGGTGACCAGACGTCCCTTACATTTTTAACAATTTGTCCTGCGTCCAGCGGCGTTTTAAAAATCGGGACTGTTTTAAAACGCCGCTGGAAGCGGGACAAATTGTTAAAAATCAGGACTGTCCCGCCAAAAGCGGGACGTCTCCAGGGGTCTTCAAACTATGGCCCGCGGGCCACATGCGGCCCGCAGAGGAGTCTGATTCAGCCCGCCAGGTTTTTTGGGCTGGAAACGCAGCGGAGTGCAGTGATGACAGCGCGGTGCGGGCCACATTGCAAGGCCTGGCGGGACGGATTTGGCCCGCGGGCCTTGTGTTTGACACATGTGCCTTAATCTAATCGGATGCACGCATTCGAGGTTTACTGAGCATGATCAGGCCCGGCGCTGGGCCCTCGCGTGCTGCTGAAGGTGACACCATCGCCACCCTGGGGCTGGCGGCCATGAGTGTCATTGTCACTGTTCTGAGACAGGCATGGCCAGACCAGGCCGTGGTGGTCCACGCAGATGGCGCCCCCAGCGCCGTGCAGCGCGCAGCCTGCGCCATGGCATGTGGCAGCCTTGCTTTACGGGAGAAAACACAGGCGAGAGTTATGCTCTCGGGGTCAGGCAGGCATTTGATCCGGGTCGTTAAGGGGGTGGAGGAGCCTTCGAGGCAGAGGGAGCGCCAGACTCAGGATCGGCGTGTGCCAGAGCGCCGCGGAGCCCGAGGTGTGTTCGGGGAGCGCCGGGACATCTGGCGGATTCCGGGAGGAGGCTGGCAGGCCGGGGGCGAGGAGGCTGAGGGGACTGGCTTCCTGCACATGAATCAGGATCCCCCAGGGATGTCAGGCATTCCATTCCTCTGAGCTGGCCTCACAGCCTCTGCCTGCCTGCCTGCTGGAGGGAAAGACAGAGAGAGAACACAGCCTCGGAGAGGCAGAGATGCCGTCCGGATCCCAGCTCTGCAGCCCGGACGCTGTGGCTGTGTGTTCCCTGGCCAGTCACTTAATCTCTCTGGGCCGCAGTACCCTGATCTGCAAAACTGAGGTCAGGGTTGTGCTGGGGGCGGGGGATTTGGCAAGATGTGAAGTTGGGAACACGGTAGGAGTTGTAAAAGTGAGTTTCTTTCCTCTCCACGATCTGGTCCCTGTCAGCTTTTGTGCAGGGGCAGAAACCAAGAATTAGGGCACTGACAGAGCCAGCCCTCTAAAGGTTGAGTAAGGAGACAATTATTCTCACTTCTGAACACCTCTCTGGATAGTTGGCCCAAGTCCCCACAATTCTCGGGTCTGTGTGAGCATCCGTGAGCATCTTCTCCGTGATTAGATCCCAGTGGCCCTTCCCAATGCGACCTGCCCCTTTGCACAACCTGTGCTGGGGTGAACTATTTCTAGCAGCACAAACCAGAGTGGAGGGGGGGCGGGCACCAGAAAAATGGGGTTGTGTGTCTTCTGCTCAGAGGGAGAGGTTAGGGACTCACTTCCTGTCCCCCTGCAGAGACAGAGAGAAAACTCTTGGGATGGGGATCAGAGGGAAGAGGGGAAGAGCCTGAGGGCACATTGAGTGGCATGGCTGTGTGGGGCCTGGCATCCTGCAGTGGCTGGGTCTGGGTCTGTAACACCCCCCGACCACACACACACACACACACACACACACACACACACACACGCAGGCCCTGCCCTGGGGGGGATTCGCTTATCAACCATAAACGTAAGCACCGCACAGAGGGGCCAGGTGATGTTCCTGTGATGGCTGCCTGCTCTTGAGTATCTCCTAGGAGCCAGGCCTTGTGCTAAAAATATTACCTGTTATCGCCTATTAGTAACCAGGTTTTTTTGTTTGTTTGTTTGTTTGTTTTAGTTTGTTTTGCAGATGAGGGGACTGAGGCTCAGAGGGGTGACAAATGCCTTGCCCAAGGTCAGAAAGCTAACCCAGACACTCCCAAACCCCAATTCTCAACTGCTCTGTTGTTTAGGGCCTGTGCCCTCTGTCGCTTTGCTTTTTTTTTCTTTTTCAGGGAGGAAAGGAGAGGGAGAGAGAAGTGGAAACATCAGTGATGAGAGAGAATCACTGACCGGCTGCCTCCTGCACGCCCCACACTGAGGATGGAGCCTGCAACCGGGGCCTGTGACCTCCTGGTTTATAGTTCGATGCTCAACCACTGAGCCACGCGGGCCGGGCCAGTCTAGTGCCTTTCCCTGCAGCATCCTGGGCAGGACCAAGCCCTCCTGAGCGTCTATGGCCTCCTTCACGAGGAGAGGCACCCCAGGAAATTCTGAGGTCCCATCTCAACCCCACGACGTTCCGCAGGGAATCTCTTCCTGCGGCCAGCGGGCCTCCCGCGGGAGAGAGACGACACGAGGTAAGAGAGAACGGCGCGTTTCCCACAGCGCGATGCGCACACGTGTCTGAAATGAAGCCTCCCCAGGGTGCAAAGCGTGGAAGGATGCAGATCCCCCCCGGCTCTAAAGGAGACGTCCATAGATGCATCGTTTCGGATCCGAGCGGCCCGCGTGGCATTCGAACAGTGGTTCGCCGCTGCCATGTGTTAGCAACATGTGAACGGGGGAGGGGGCGGGCGCGCCACCCTCTCTGCTGTGCGGAGACTGTTTGGGGTTTGAATCATGCGAGGATCTGCGCGAACACATTCCTTTTAAAATCGCGACCTCCCCCGCGACTGTCGGAGTCTGTGTACAAAGGCATGGATGGAGGCTGAATAAATGAGGGGTCCCCCGTGGCTCCGTCCGTGGGCTTGGTGGCATGCAAAGAGCTGCGGCCTGGCTACCCGACAGTCACGGGGTGCTCGCTGCACGCACAGCCAGGAGCCACGATTTGGGGGACGCGCTCTGAGAAACGCATCCGTAAGCGGCTGCACGCCAACGTCACCAACAGCACCTGCGCAAACCTGGGTGACGTCTAGTCCCGCGGTCAGCAAACCACGGCCCGCGAGCCACATGCCTCAACCAGATGGAGGACGCTTTTAGCAAAGGCCAGCTCAGGAGTACTCTGATTAAGTTCATAACAATGTACCTATCTAGATAGTTTAGTAAGTTTAAAAAATTTGGCTCTCAAAAGAAATTTCTTTCTTTCTTTTTTTAAATATGTATTTTGAGTTTTTACAGAGAGGAAGAGAGAGGGACAGAGAGCTAGAAACGTGGATGAGAGAGAAGCATCGACCAGCTGCCTCCTGCACATCCCGCACTGGAGATGTGCCCGCAACCAAGGTACATGCCCTTGACCGGAAACGAACCTGGGACCTTTCAGTCCGCAGGCCGACGCTCTATCCACTGAGCCAAACCGGTTTCGGCTCAAAAGAAATTTGAACCGCTGTACTGTTGATATGTGGCTCTTTTGACTGAGTTTGCCGACCACTGGGCTAGCCTACTACACGCCTCGCTGATATACAGGACAGCCTGTGGCTCCTCGGCTACAGATCTGTAGAGCTTGTTATGGTATAAAACAGCACGGGGTTCACTCGAACACAGGAGAAAATGATGCAATCAAGAGGCGCGGTAAACACAAGATGTATACAGCACAACGCGGCGTGCTGTTTTACGGCAAACGTTTTCGTAAGTAGAAAGAGTACGCTGAAAACAAGATAAGGAGTATAGGATAGTAAACACGTAAACCGTAGCACAGCCGTGCAGAGTCCGTAGCAAACAGCACGGACTGTCCATCCCGGCGGGTTTGTTTACACCGGCGAGGCCATAAGCCCGGGAGGAGTGCTCTGCCCTGTGGCTTGAGGACGCGGTGACATCAGTAGCGGGAAGGACTTCCGAGCTCCGTGCCATGAGGACAGTCACTGACAGAAACACTGCAGTGACGCAGGACTAGAATCCAGACCCCGGCAGCGATCCCGAGCGCAAGCCTGCCCTCTGCTCCCTGTCCTCTCTCCCCCAAGACTCCCAAACTCCCACACAGGTCTTTGATATGGAAGACGTTTTTGCCCGGCCAGTGTGGCTCAGTGGTGGCGCATCAACCTACGAACCAGGAGGTCACAGTTCCGTTCCCAGTCAGGGCACATGCCCAGGTTGCTGCGGGCTCGATCCCTGGTCGGGGGGGGGGGGGGGGGGGGGGGGGCGTGCAGGAGGCAGCCCATCAGTGATTCTCTCATCATTGATGTTTCTGTCTCCCTTTTCCCTTCCTCTCTGAAATCAATACAAATGAATATTAAACATAAAAAGCAAGATGCTTCTCTAGAGTCCTCCCCGCCTTTCTCATTGGGCTCCTGGCTCCTCCGCATGGCATGGGGGTTCCCTAGAGACCACAGGCTAAGGATGGAGACCTGGGCTGGCCGGCTCCTGGGGGAGGACGGGGATGCAGACAGAAACATCAGCCTCAGAACATTGTCCAGTGCAGCCCACCATCCCTGGGTGTTTGTCTCTGAACTCTCTCCCGGGCCTCGCCCTTCATGGCTGGTAGCCATTCCCAGGTGGGGTAGTTCCCTCCCAACACACCAGCCCGGCCTGCTCCTTACACCTTCAGCTCCCGCAGTCCCTGGTTTCCCATCCCTAGCGCCCCCAGGCATCCTCAGCCACCCCTTCCTCTGGATTCCACCCTCCAGGAGCAAACCTAAGAGCCTGACAAGGATCTCCAACAGTTTGTGTAAAGGTCGGTCTTATCTCTAGGCTGTGAACTGCCAGAGGGCAGGCAGCTGGGCCCCACAGAGACTGTAGGTGCTCCAGAAACACCAGATGCCTTAGGAGGGCGTGAGGAATTGCACGGAATTGAAAAGAGTGATAATGGGACATTCAGAGCCCGCAGACAGATAGTCTTCTGGGAAAGGGCCGATTACCCAGTTCCTCTCTGTAGCTATCCATACCTTCCGTTCCCGGTGAGTAAGCCGGCTCCTTGGTGAGCTCTGTCTCCAGGAACCGGGGAGGTGGCTTCCAAAGGTGGCTCAGGAAATCGCTCCCATCTCACAGGCACTTGTGCAATGGACGCTGTCCCTCCTCCCGTCCTGGGCCGGCCCTGGGCCTCGCTCTGAACGACAGGATGCAGCAGAAGGGAGGCCTCAGACCTAAGAGATTCCGTTTTCACTTTCTTAAAACCCAGCTACCACGGAAAGCCCAAGGGATCCCACTGGAAAGGCCACCTGGAGGAAGAGCCAGGGCCGCAGCTGGCAGCCCTCACTGACCCCAGACGCAGAGGGCATCGCTGCCTTCCAGTCGCAGAGTGCAGCCACCTCCGCGGATGTAGCTGACATGTGAGGCCGAGCTGGGCCCCCCCTGAGCTCCTGATCCAAGAGCAATAACACAGCAGTTATTATTATTATTTTTTAAAATATATTTTTATTGATTTCAGAGAGGAAGGGAGAAAGAGAGAGATAGAAACATCAATGATGAGAGAGAATCATGGATCGGCTGCCTCCTGCAGGCCCCACACTGGCACATGCCCTGACTGGGAATTGAACTGTGATCTCCCAGTTCATAGGTCAACACCCAAATACTGAGCCACACCAGCCAGGCAAAATGGCTGTGATTTGAAGCCACTGGGACTTGGGATGCTTGACACTGTATTTATTTTTAAAATATCTTTTTATTGATTTCAGAGAGGAAGGGAGAGGGAGAGAGATAGAAACATCAATGATGAGAGAGAATCATTTATCGGCTTCCTCAGTTAGCAACAATAACTAACTGATCCACTGACTTTTCTGGGTGAGCAAAAATATTGGTGGAGGGGGTGTCTGGGGCTTTGAGTTAGAGAGGTTACTACTAGAATTCAAGCTTTCCTGCGTTTATGCCTATAAAATATCAAATCAGGCCCTAGACGGTTTGGCTCAGTGGATAGAGTGTTGGCCTGCGGACTGAAGGGTTCCATGCCAGGGTTGCAGGCTCAATCCCCAGTAGAGGGCATGTGGGAGGAATGATTCTCTCTCATTGATGTTCCTGTCTCTCTCTCTCCCTTCCTCTCTGAAATCAATAAAAACATATATTAAAAAAATACATAAATAAATACAATGTCAAATCAGCATCACCAGAATGGGGCAAACTAACAGCATGTACCACTTGATAGGAGGCATCAAGAAGAAGGCAGCCCATTTCCAGTGTGATGAGATGACCCAGCCAGCTATATATTATTGCCAAGTAAACAGCCTAAATGTACTCATGAAAAAGCATGCAACAAACCCAAACCGAGGGACAGTCCATAAAACAACTGGCCTGTTCTCATTTTAAAACATGTCAGTGTCATGAAAAACCAAGAAAGAGTTTTGCAGAAAAAGGGAGGCTACGGAGACAGGACAATGGAATGCCCCAGGTGCCCAGAGTTGCCTTTGGTTATAAAGGACACTGCAGGACAGATGGCAGGATCTGAACAAAGTTCGTTGATCAGATAGTAAATAATGCTGTATCAGTGTTAACTCGCTGACTTTGACAATTATATTGTAGGATATATTTTAAAAGGATGTCACTTGGCCTAGCTGGTGTGGCTCAGGAGTTGAACATCAACCTACGAACCAGGAGGTCACAGTTGGATTCCCAGTCAGGGCACATGCCCAGGTTACAGGCTCGACTCCCAGTAGGGGGCGTGCAGAAGGCAGTCGATCCATGATACTCTCTCATCATTGATGTTTCTCTCTCTTTTTCTCCCTCTCTTTTCCTCTCTGAAATTAATAATATATATATATATATATATATATATATATATATATATATATATATATATTTTTTTTTTTAAAGGATGTCACAGCTTTTATGAAATATACGTGGCAGTATTATGCCTGCAACTTGCTGTAAAATGGTTCTCTGGAAGAGAATGGCTCATTCTCTTCCGTGTATTTATATCCACGGAGAGACAAAAAGGACTTAACGCAAATGTGGCCAAGTGTGAGCCTGTGAGCAATCTGCAGCGCAAACCCTGTCAAAATAGCAATGGCATTTTTTCACAGAACTGGAACAAATCATCTTACATTTTATATAGAACCACGAAAGACCCTGAATAGCTGCAGCAATCTTGAGAAGGAAGAAGGAAGCTGGGGAATCATGCTACCTGATTCCAACGATACTACCAGGCTATAGTAGTCAAAGCAGCAGGGCCCTGCCATACAAACAGACACGTGGAGCAGTGGAAGGGAAGAGAGAGCCCGGAAATAAACCCAGGCCTATATAGATGACCAATAAATGACAAAGGAGGCAGGAATATGTGATGGAGTAGTGGCATGTATGTTCTTCAATAAATGGTGTTGGGAAAACTGGGCAGATACGTGCAAGAAATAAAAGGAGACCACTTTCTTATCCCCCATACAAAAATAAACTCAAAATGGATTAAAGACTTAAACGTAAGTCCTAAAACCACAGAAGTCCTAGAAGAACAGATAGGCAGTAAACTCCCTGACATCTCTCTTAGCAGAATTTTTTTTTTAATATGTCTCCTCAGGCAAGGGAAACAAAAGCAAAAATAAACAAATGGAACTATATCAAACAACAACAAAAAGTTTTGTACAGCAAAGGAAACCATCAACAAAAACGATAGAAAAGACAACTTAGTGATGGAATAAGACATTCATTAGTGGTACATCCAATAAGGAGGTTAATATTCCAAAACATAAAAGGAAACTCCTACAACGTAACACCAAAAACAAACCATCTGGTTAAAAAAATGGGCAGAGGACCTGAGTAGACATTTATCCAAAATGGATATACAGATGGCCAAGAGACAGAGGAAAATCTATTCAACATCACGAAGCACCGAGAAAACGTACATTAAAACCACAATGAGATGCCACCTCGCGCCTGTCAGAATGGCTATCATCAAGAAATCACCAGACAACACGTGTTGGCAAGAACGTGGAGGAGAAGGAACCCTCGTGCACTTTTGGTGGAACTGTGGATTGGCGTAGCCACCTTGGGACACAGCATGAGGTTCTTCAAAAAATTAAAAATAGCGTTACCAGACGACCCAGTAATTCCACTTCCTGGTATTTATCCAAAGAAACCCAAAACGCTCGTTTGAAAAGATGTATGTACCGCTATGTACATAGCAGCATTCTTTACCGTAGCCAAGTTATGCAAGGAACCCAAGTGTGACTGATAGCCGATTGGATAAAGTACATATATACAATGGAATACTACTTGGCCATAAAAAGGAATGAAATCTTAAAAAAAAAAAAAAAAAAAGGAAAGGAAATCTTGCTATTTGAGATAACATGGGTGGACCCAGAGGATAGTGTGCTGAGTAAAAGAAGTCAGACAGAGAAAGACAAATGCCATATGGTTTCACTTATATGCAGAATCTAAAAAAATAAAATAAAATAAAATAAAACAAAACAAAACAGAAACAAACTCGTGGCTACGGAGAACAAATGTATGGCTTCCAGATGGGAAGGGGCTGGGGGGGCGGTGGTTTGCAGAGGGTGGAAGGGATTAAAAAGTACAAATTGCCAGTTATAAAAACAGTCAGAGGGAGGTGAAGGAGAGCAGAGGAAACAGAGTCAATCATAGTGCAGTCACTATGCGCGGTGTCCGATGGGCACTGGGCTTAGCAGGGCGAGCACTTCAGAAGGTTTATAAGTGTGTGGTCATTAGGTGACACACCTGAAACTCATGTAACATTGTGTGTCAACTGTAATTGAAAAATAAATTTTAAAAAAAGCATTGGGGGAACCTGGGTGAAGGGCATATGGTGATACTTTGTACTGTTGTTACAGGTTTTCTATAAGTCTAAAATTATATTAAAATAAAAAGGAACCTTTCTTTTTCTTTTTCCTTTCTTTCTTTCTTTCTTTCTTCTTTTCTTTTCTTTCAAGAAAGAAGCCGACTGCCGGGCATGCATGGCTGCCTTCAAAGAGCAAGAACCACCCACCTCGGGGCAGGACTAGTCAGGCTTTTCTTGGAAACCCCTGACTCAGAGTCGACTTTCGACTTTCTCGTCCGCCCGGAGGCCTGGCCTGGCCGGGGCGCCCGCTCCGGCATCTGGAAAGGATCAGCAGCCACAGCCGAGCTCAGCCCACCGCCCCTCACTCTGGGAAGGCGAGGCTGGGCTTTGCGTGTTGTTGTTTTTAATCCTCACCCGAGGACATTTTTTCCATTGATTTTTTTAGAGAGAGTGGAAGGGAGGGAGAAGGAGAAGACAGAGAGAGGGGAGAGAGAGAGAGAGAGAGAGGGAGAGAGAGAGAGAGAGAAATCCACATCCATGTGAGAGAGAGACGCTTCGATTGGCTGCCTCCTGCATGCCACCGGGGCCAGGGGCCAAACCTGCAGCTTTGATCGGGAATCACCGGCGCTCTAACCACTGAACCAGCAGCCAGGGCTGGGCTGTGGATTGCTCCAGGAGCACCCAATAGGCCCCGAGGGGTCTGCCGGAAACGGCTTTCCTGTGAGACCTGCCGAGGCCTTAGTGACAAGCCCGCCTTCCCGCCCCTGCTGCCCCGAGCAGTGAGAGCTCCCCCCCCCCCCCCAGCGGTCCTGCCCTTTGATCTCCTGCCCCCGGCGCTGGGGGGCGGACAGGGAGGCTGGAACCGCCCTAAGGAAGGGCAGAGCTGGCGGCCTCCATGGAACCCGGCCGCCCGCGCTCCCAGGCTGAGCACTGCCAACGTGCCTGTTTCCGGCAGAGCTTCCGGAGGGAGCGGCGGGGCTGGGGGAGCCCGGGGTTTGGAATCTGAGATCCGGGAGGGCAGACTCGCCACTTCCTGGCTGGAGGACCCTGCCTGGAGGCTGCTTCCCCCAGAGCCCAGCTTCAGGCCCCAGGAAATGACCCCGAAGCCTCAGGGGGGAACGCAGCCCCAGAGAGTGCCCGGCAGAAAGCAGGTTTGCACAGAAATCAGCACTTCCGTTCCACCCACGGTGACTGAGCACCAACATGGGGCAGACGCAGCAGGCCCCGGGGTGTTCTCTGTCCCCACCCCCCACCCCCCACCGCAAAGGAAGCATGCACTGCCTCCCCTCTCCGTCCTCCTTCTCCAAAGACGTCGTGATGGCACAAGCCCAGGTGCCGGAGCATCCGGGATCAAGTCTGGGCCGCACCTCCGAGTGACTGCGGTTAAGCTCCCCAGGGTCTGCGCGCCTCGGTTTCCCCACCTGGAAATGGGGCTGGTGAGAGCATCCGCCTCTCCGGTTGCTCTAGGCCACATGTGTCAAACACAAGGCCCGCGGGCCAAATCCGTCCCGCCAGGCCTTGCAATGTGGCCCGCACCGCGCTGTCATCACTGCACTCCACTGCGTTTCCATCACAATGACCGTTTATGACTGTTCAGTAAACCATTCGGCCCGCGATTTAGGCTGGATTTTAGATTTTGGCCCCTTCTCTGATTGAGTTCGACACCCCTACTCTAGAGACCGGCAGGAATTACCCCGGCAGGTTAAATGCCGACAGTCCATGCTTACCCAGCAGTACGACCTGCCAGACACCCGTCAACGCTCTACCCTTATGACCCCCATGTTACAGGTGGGAAGGCTGAGGCCCGGGCGGCATAGCTTGCCCACGATCACAGAGGGTACAGGGCAGAGCTGACATGTGACCAGGAGTCTGCGCTCTAACCCCTGGGCTCTGTGCCACTGCCCTGGGGGCTCAGTCCATGCCGGCAGCAGGCAGCGGGGCTCCTCGCCAGGCCAGCTCTAGGGGGTCCCCGCCCGTGCACTCACACGGGGCCCACCGCTCAGAAGGGCAACTCCCATCATGCTCTGCTGTCGCTGTCGTGAAATTCTCAGTCATTTTAACAAGGGCCCTACGTGTCCGTGGTGCACCAGGCCTGGGAAATGCCGTGGCTGGTCTTGCTCAGAATCTTCCAGAACCCACTTCTCTTTCTCCCTCCTGCCTTCGGCTGTGAGCGCCTCGAGATCCAGGATACAGCTCCCTTTTCTCTCCATCCACTGGGTGCATGCCCAGCAGGGAGCAGGTGCTCCCCGCCTGGCTGGGAGGGGCGGCTGTCCTCCCGCCCCCACCTCCCCTCGCACCTGGAGAGCAGCTCTCAGCCCCGGAGCGGGGGACTCTGGCCGGCGGCCACCAGAACCAGGTCTTCCCAGCCCGGCAGGCAGAGCAAGGTGCAGCCGCAGACATGGTAGCTGCTGCAGCCGGGGAAACCCCAGGCAGGCCTGAAAGCCCCTAATAAACAGCTAATTGTGCTGCTGGCTCTGTAAACAGTGGCAGCCTAACGTGTAATTACGCTGCTCAGGAGCCAGGGCTGGCAGGGCTGGCTCCAGCCTGGGACACGGAGCCCCAAGTGCAGGCTGTGGTCAGGGCACAAGGGTAAACATGACCCTCCCTAAGCACAGGCAGGACTCGTCCAAAGGTTCAAGTGCGGCACTTAGGGTGGTTAAAAGGATTTTCCCCTTTACTTAGGGAGCAGGCAGCGTGTCGGGGGGATGGGAGTGGAGGGGTGAGGAGGTGGCGGGATAGAATAAACATTTGTTCAGCACCTACTATGCTTGTTCAGCGCCTACTATGTGTCAGAGTCTGTGCTTGACTGATATAAGAAAGGGGTCTGGGGCCAGGCAGGAGGTGATTTGGGGGGCCCGGGGCTGGAGGCCACGCCTCTCCCCTGCCTGCCTCTGCCTGATCCACACACATATCTGATGACTGCTATTTTAAAACTTGAGGTGAAATTCACAGAACATACAATTAACCAGGTTCAAGTGTACAGTTCAATGATGCCTTTGGCACATTCACAACCGTGTGCGACCACTCCCTCTACCAAGGTCTGAAACATTTCCCTCAGCCCAAGAGGACCCCTGTGCCTGTTACTCATGTGCCCCCCCTTCCTTAGTCCCCCGCCCCACAGCCCCGCCATCACGAACCTGCTTCCTGTCTGTGTAGCTCTCCCTCCTCTGGACATTCCCTATCAGCAGATTCATGTCATGGGTAGCCTGTGGGCCTGGCTTCTGTCACTCAGCCTCGTGTCTTCGGGGCTCGCTCACATGGGAGCAGGGGTCACGGCCTCTTTACTTTTTATTACAAATAATAGTCTGGGTTTCCCCCGTTTGGTTTATCTATTCATCCACGGGTGGACCCTGGGTAGCTTTCCACCTTTTGGCTTTCATGAACATGCTATGAACATGTTATGAACATTGGCGTGCAGGTTCCCGTGTGGACGTGTGTTTTCAATTCTCCGGCGTGCACACCTAGGAGGGAGGGGGCTGGCTGGGGCTTACGGAATGCTAGGTTGCGTTTTTCTGTTTTCTACGGTAGCTGCATGCGCCATTTTACAACACACAGGGGCTCCAACTCCTCTAGATTCCTGCCAGCCCTTATTTTCTTTTCTTAAAAATGATCATGGGTTTTTCACGGGGGCCACGGCGAGCCCCACCTGCCACTGGGGCGCTCCAACACAGAGCCAGCCACGCATCCAGACTCACAGGAAAGGCCAGGAAGAATTCCTCACGTGGGAAGAGCCGAATACCCCTGGGTGGCATGGGGGGGGGGGCCTCGGGGTGACGAGGCGGTGATGAGTTCAGAGAGAACCTGGCCCCTGGTCCCCTGAGTGTGAGCGCTGACGGCCAGGGGGAGCTGGCAGCGGGCACTGCCCATACAAGGAGAGGCCACTCGGGCCCTGGGAGGTGGCGGGAGCAGCCTGTGTGAACAGTCACACGCTTCTCCCACCAGCCAGGGACCAGGGGGAACTTGGTGTGACGCTCGGTAGAGGAGAGACCAGAAATGTTTGGCAAACGGCACGAATGCCTCCTGCCTCTGAGGGACGGTGCACAAGGCAGAGACAACAAGGTGCCAGCAAAGCTTAACGAGGGGAGTGGGACGGAGCGCTTCCCTGTGCAGGCCTGTGCCCGGGGCAGGCTCGGGGGCCTCCCGCAGCCCTGGGCCTGGGCAGGATGCTCTAATGGCGCTCAGAGAGTTCCGTCTCCGTCCGCCTGTTACTAGGACGCTTTAGGCTGCCCGTCACAGACTACACGACGCAGATGGGCGCCCAGGGCCCTAACGGGTAGGAAAAGTCACTGTTTCGCGGAATGAGACATCCGAGGCAGGCCGCGCACTCAGTGTGCTGCCTGCGCTGCAGGGCTCCATGAGCCTTGCGAGTTCTCCCCGTCCAGGGCCTGATGTCCTGGGATCAGCTGTCTCGGGGTGCCAGCTCCCCTGTGTCATGCTCAGGCAGAGAGGCACCCCAGCATCTCCTTCTTAGGAGCCAGGAGGTGCTTCCCCAGGAGCCCCGGCAGGTTTCCCAGGAGCCTCCTTGGCCAGCACTGGGTCATGTGGCACCAGCGACCGGATCAGGCCCCACGCCTGGAGTCATCATTTGGGGAGAGTGGATTTTGGGGACGGGGAGGGGCGGGGTTTGAACCAGAGCCCAGAGCTGCCTTCCCCTTGACCTCCAGAGTGTCGGGAAAGCAGCCTGGACAAGCTTGTCCTGTGCACCTGTAGCCCCATTCCCCCAACCGACTTCCTTCAGTGCCTGGCTCACCTGCCTTCCCTGTGCTCTTGTCCCCCCACCTGATCCGGCCCGGCCCGGTGCCCCGCTGACCGGTGGCCCTGCACGTCCATTCCGATCAGCCAGCCGGCTGGAGCCAGGCCGGAGGACTTTGCGTTCAGCTCCTGGTCAGGTGTCCGCCCGCATCAGCCCTTCCTGGCCGCCTGCAGGGCCGAGGCCTCTCACAACGGTCCTGTTCGGTCAGACATAACTGTCTGATCAGCAGTTCTGGCTGAGGGCGCCAGGGCAGGGGCCTGTCGGGTCCTCTGTCTGTCCACATGCATCAGCTGCTCCGGCCCCCGGCTCCAGCCGCGCCGGCAACGTGGCCTGGCTTGGCCCCCGCCGTGGAGGACGCTGGAGGGAGCCGGGCAATGAGCACGCGGCCTGTCCGGTTCCGGAGGCTGAAGCGGGAGGATGGGTGGGGGCAGCGGAGTGGACAGTGGTGATGAGGGATTGGGAGGAGGAGGGGGAGGGATGACTGAGGAGGAAGAGGAGAGGCAGAGAGCTCTGGAGACACTGGCATAGCACAGGGGCCTATCTGCACCCCCAGCACCTGGCAAAGCGGGGAAGACTGGGTGCATTGGCCTGAAAAATGGGGAGAAAAACCATTCCATAAGGAGAAGATGGAGGGAGGAGGGAAGGGAGAGGAAAGAGACACAGAGAACAGAGTGAAGAGGTGGGACAGGAAGGGGTGAGTCAACTTCGTCTGATTTGTCTTTTTATATATATATATATATATATATATATATATATATATATATATTTATTTATTGATTTCAGAGAGGAAGGGAGAGGGAGAGATAGAAACATCGATGCTGAGAGAGAATTATTGATCAGCTGCCTCCTGTATGCCTCCCATGGAGATGGAGCCCACAACCTGGGCCTGACTGGGAATGGCACCATGATCTCCTTGTTCATAGGCCGATGCCCAACCACTGAGCCACACCGGCTGTGCCGGTTTGTCTTTACATCTCTCCGTTAGAACAGGCCCTGGTACACCGTGTGGCTCCGCAGACCTGAACTAGAGGAGGAGGAGAGGAGATGTTGGGAGAGGAAAGGAGACGGGAGGGAGCGAGGCCACAGTGGGGGGTGCTAGGCAGGGGCAGAGCAGGGATGATGGAGAGACAGAGAAAAAAAGGGGAGGGGAGGGGAGGACAAGAAGAAGAAAAGGAGGGGCTAGAAGGCATGGGGCGGGGGAGGGAGCAAGCAGGACCAACCAAGCAAAGGAAGCAGAGACAAAAAGGTTAGGCGCGGGAGCAGGCTCATCCTTTGATGAAAATGCACATTAGCAAACGTGCTGGGATCTGACAAGTGCCAACAGGCCCAGCGCAGAGCTAAGAAGTGCTACATCTGTCAGGGCTTCGCTGGTTCAGTCAGCACTTTCCTCCTCCTCCCCATGCTGGGATTCTGCCGAGTGTGGTTTTCCCCGCACCACTCCACAAGCATGCGGCCGGCCTGCCAGGGAGCCTGCAGACTTCCAAGGAGCAGCGGAGGGCAAGGGGGGCCTGTCAGGAGGGTCCATGGGGCTGGAGGGGGGAGGGGCATGGGACTGCAGGGCTGCCCGAGAGGGAGGGCATGGGAAAGCAGGGGAGGTTTGCAGCAGACCTAGGAGAGACCCAAAGCAAGGAACCTGTCTATCTGAGTTGAAGTTCATGTCCTTCCAAGTTCATGTCCACCTGGAACCTCAGACTGTGACCGTACTTGCAAACAGGGTCTTTGTAGATGTAAATAGTTCTGGATCTCAAGATGAGACCATCCTGGACTCAGGGTGGGTGCTAAAGCTGATGGCCGGTGTCTTATGAGAAGAGGAGAAGACACGCAGATGAACAGAAAGACCACGTGACTATGAGGAGCGATCAGAACGACGTGGCTGCAGGCCAGGGGACACCAAGGGCTGTCGGAGCCTCCAGAACCTTGGGAAGAGGCGTGGGACAGACTTCCCCATCGCTCCACAAGGAACCAACCCTGCTGCCATCTTGGATTTGGGCTTCTGGCCTCCGGAAGAATCTCAGTTTTGTAAACCACCCAGTTTGTGGTCATTGGTCACGGCAGACCAGGACACTACCACCTCCTGGCCTCGGGGACCACGTTGCCGGCTCTTGGGTCTGACGGGACGATGCAGGACTGTTAGAATCAAGGAGAGTCCCGGGCCCCAAACCTGGTCCTGCCAAATCTCTGAGCTGGAGAGTGGCTTGGTTTTTTTCCACTCGAGAGCCATGTGTAATTTCTTCTCTCCAGAACTCGGGTCCCAGGACAGGCAGGAGGAAGAGAGGGCTCTAGGGGGCTTCCAACCGGCTGTTCATTCAAGGACTAATGTGGGGGGCTCCAGAAACTGCCAGGCCCCAGAGGACCTGGGCCAGATGCTGGCGAGGGGCTACCCCATGGATGCTTCTCAAGTCTAGGTTATGACCTCTGATAGTTCTGAGTTCAAATCCTGAAACATCCCAGGTGTGTGAGTTTTAACCCCGGGCTTTGACAGCCTCATCTGTGAATGAGAAAGAAAAGACCTCGATCGTGCAGTACTGGGAGAATCAAGGAAGAAAGCATACACATAGAGTTTAGACAAGGCCTCAATAAGTGGTGACCACAGATCTTCCCAAGCCTGTTTCTGTCTAGCCCTGAATGGTGACTGTGGGCCACCAAGAAAGATGGACCATGTCCTCGGGCAACATTAGAAGACTGGACACAAACGTGTGAAATCATTAGGAAGCCATAAAACACATGATGATGGCAAGTGGCTAGGATCAGGGCAGCCTGGCTAGGACCAGGACTTGCAGGGTTCCTGACTACAGTGGCCCACTCATCCTGGACAGGCCCAGGTTAAGCACAAAAGTCCTGCATTCCAGGAAAACTGGGACAATTGGTTATCCTATGTGCAGGAGACAACATCTAGGAATGATTTATCCATTCATCTATCCATATATCCATCTATCCATCCATCTGTGCATCCATGCATCCATCCATCCTTCCATCCACTTATCTATCCATGCATCATTCATCATCTATTCATCCACCCATCCATCCATCCATTCATCACCTATTATCAATCCACTCATCTACCCATCCTTCCATCCATCCATCCATGCATTCATACATCTATTCATCCATCCTTCTATTCATCCATCCATTCATCCATCTACCCATCCATCCATGCATCTATTCATCTGTCCATTCACCTATCCATCCACCCATGCACCTATCTATTCATCCATCTATCCATCCATCCATCCATCCAGCCAGCCAGCCAGCCAGCCATCTGTTCATGCAACCCTTATTTCCTTCCTTCCTTCCTTCCTTCCTTCCTTCCTTCCTTCCTTCCTTCCTTCCCTCCCTCCCTCCCTCCCTCCCTCCCTCCCTCCCTCCCTTCTTCCTTCCTTCCTTCCTTATTTCCTTCCACTAAACATTTACTGAGAGCTCACTATAGGTCAGACTCCTTAGGCACTGGTGACCATGGACACAGCTCTGCACCCACAGCACTCACATATATTTGCATTCATCTACTCCTTCAAGAAAACATTTATTGAGCACCTGCTGTGGGCCAGGCATCTTAGCTGCAGTGAAAGCAAAGACAAATGACCTCGTTTCTGCCCTCAAGATGCTCAAATCTGATGAGGGAGAGGGAAAGGAGAGCAAGAAATTCCCACAGTGTAGGAAGGGCAGCCTCGGGTAGGTGGGGAGGCATCAGGGAGAGAGAGAAGGGATTCCCAACCCCACCCTGGGGCAGGGGGAATGTTCTGGAAAGAGGCAGTGCTGAGTTGACTCTGCAGGGACAGCTGACAAGAGCCAGTCAGAGAAATGGGGAAGGGTGTTGAGACAAAGGGATCAGCCTGAACACAGGGAGGTAGGCAGGATGATGAGAGGAAGTGCAGGCGTGGTGCTTTGCTGCAGGGAGCATGGGCCCATGGCCAGTGGCAGAGAGGTGGGCAAGAAAAAAGGGGAAGAAGTCTGGTTTGCAAAGCACAGAGGGAGTCGGCAGGACTTGTGGAGGAATAGTGGGCTCTGACTGAAGGGAGGTGTTAAGACCCAGAACCCACCTCGGCTGGGCCAGGGCAGCTGTTCTGGCTGGGGGTCAAGGGTCAGGACCCAGAGCCTGCTGGGACAGAGCAATGCAGGAGACACATGCTCAGCCTCAGACAGGCTAACTGCTGGGAGAAGCACGGGGGAGAGAGAAAAGCCAGCTGCCTGTCACTGGACTGGACACCTCCTAAGGTTGGGCCCCAGCTTTGGGGACTGCTCAGGCGTCCCCTTGGCGTTTGGGTCAAAGACGGGCCTTGGCCCTGCTGATGCTATAATTGTTTCCTACCAATGAATAAACACCGACCTGAGCATCTTGGAGCCGGGCCCCTTTGTGAGAAAGCAAAGCTGCATATTGGGGGAGGGGGGGTGGACACACCTGGGGACCAAGAGGCAGGAGTGGTCCGGGAAGGTCTCCCTGAGCTGACCTCAGTGATTCAGAAGTGCTAGTTTTTTTGTTGTTTTTGTGTGTGTGTTTTGTTTGTTTGTTTGTTTGTTTGTTTTGGGGGAGGGGAGAGCAAGGGTGTTCCAGGCAGAGGAAACAGCATGTGCAAATGCCCAGAGGTGAGAAGAAAAGCCAGGTAGGATGGGGTGGGAGATAGGGCAGAGGCGATGCAGGTACAGAAACGGGCTGGGGTCAGACCCAGCCTGTCAGAGGTGGAAGTGAATGAAAACAGTCTTCTCATTTGACACCGAGGCCCAGGGAGAGCAGCTGCCCACGGTGACAGCTTGTTAGCTTCAGAGCTGAGGTGAGGACCCAGGGCCCCGGCGTCCCGGTTTCCTCTCGATCTGACCCTGCTTCCCTTCTGGGGAGGCGCAGACAGCAGCTCTGCAGGCATTGATCTGAGAAGACTTCTCCCTGCACGGCTGCTGCCCCAGAAAAGGCTCAGCGCAGTCCCAGTGGGGCACGGCCCCCGAGCAGCAGGGCCGGCCTGGGCTCTGCTACAGTCTCTCCTTCTGTCCCTTAATTTCCAGGCCTTTCAATTTCCTGATCTGAGAGAATTTTACAGACGTGGTGTGCAGGGCTGGCGGTAATAACCGTCTGTTGAATAAATGACCCCTTCTGTCTTGACTTGCAGGTAGTTAAACCTCATGCTGAGAGCAAAGGTGAAATCGTCGGGGGCTGGGGGGTGGGGTTTGCTTTGCCAGTGACCTGTGGGCTGTCTCCACTCTTGGGGGCTCCAATTTGTCATTGACGGAACATGACTAACAATGTTTATTTAACTCCTTTGGCGTTGGGAACTGCTGAAGCAAAAATATTGGCCTGGGAAATGCTTCCTGAATTCTGTTATTGGGTCTCCGTGGCCTAGCACCCCAATTTCCTCTAGGGCGCCACCTCTCCGCCACCATCCCCATGCACAGTCCTTGAGCTTTGGGTAACACTAAATGCAT
The DNA here is from genome assembly GCF_014108245.1 of Pipistrellus kuhlii. NCBI lineage: Eukaryota > Metazoa > Chordata > Mammalia > Chiroptera > Vespertilionidae > Pipistrellus > Pipistrellus kuhlii. Next base: position 3,166,126 of record NW_023425516.1, on the reverse strand, counting down.
CTTCCAGTCCCAGGTGCCATGTGACTCTGGAGTGGCCAATCAGAACACTGCATTCTCCTGACCACAAGGATTGGATCAGAGATGGGCTTGCAGTCCAATCAGAACCAATGGGAAACAATGATTTCCTTCTCCTTCTCCTCCTCCTCCCCCTCCTTCTCCTCCTCCTCCTCCTCCTCCTCCTCCTCCTCCTCCTCCTCCTCCCCCTCCTTCTCCTCCTCCTCCTCCTCCCTTTAAAAAAGACTGCTCTTGCTGAAACCAGTTTGGCTCAGTGGATAGAGCATCAGCCTGCGGACTGAAGGGTCCCAGGTTCAATTCCTGTCAGAAGCATGTGCCTTGGTTGCGGGCACATCCCCAGTGGGCGTGTGCGGGAGGCAGCTGATCAATATTTTTCTCGTCAATGTTTATAACTCTCTATCCCTCTCAATTCCTCTGTAAAAAATCAATAAAATATATTTTGAAAAATAAAAAAGAACTGCTCTCTTTTTTGCTGGACTTGAACCTGGACAAATGTGACAGGAGCTGCTGGCAGCCATTTCCCGGAGTTGAGAAGAGAAGCGCTGTGAAGTTCTGGTGACATTTACAGCCCTAGATCCAACAGTGCCTGAAGCCCACCTGTTCCCTAAACTTTTCAGTTGTGTGTGTCAGCAAACTCCTCGTTTTGCCTAAACCGACTTGAGCGGTGCTGCTGCTGACAGGGAATCCAGAGAGTCCTGATATGCCGGTCATTTAGACGAGGGGTCAGCAAAGCGTGGCTCATGAGCCAAATCCAATCTGCTGCCTGTTTGCCCCCTCCTTAAAGAACTTTATTGAGATATAATGTATGTAAATGAATTCACTCATCTTAAACCTGCAATTTGAAATGTTTCTGTAAACATATGCAGTCATGCAACCAGCATCAAAATCAGTCTTTCGAACACTTCTATCCACGGGGCGAGCCAAGCTCCAGTGGTTGGGAACACGGGCTGTGTTGAAAGGCAGGCAGGTCAGGGTCAGGGTCTGGCCCCAGGACCCAGGCACATTACTCAGCCTCTCTTGGCCTTACTTTCCTTGTCTACTAAGTGCGGACAGCGTCTGGGGGCTTCCCTGGGGGGTAAATGAGCTCCATGGAGGAGAGACCCCTAGTGCTGTGCCTGGCAGGGTTTAATACACGTGTTCTCAGAAAAGGAGGTGCAGAAAGGAGCGGCCCTCTACGTTGCAGCTCTGCACTCTCCCCACCTGACAGAGGGGAGCTCAGCCAAAACCAGTTTGGCTCAGAGAATAGAGTAGGGGTGTCGAACTCAATCAGAGAAGGGGCCAAAATCTAAAATCCAGCCTAAATCGCGGGCCGAATGGTTTACTGAACAGTCATAAACTGTCATTGTGATGGAAACGCAGCGGAGTGCTGTGATAACAGCGCGGTGCGGGCCACATTGCAAGGCCTGGCGGGACGGATTTGGCCTGCGGGCCTTGTGTTTGACACATGTGGAATAGAGCATCGGCCTGTGGACTGAAAGGTCCCGGGTTCGATTCCAGTCAAGGGCATGTATCTTGGTAGTGGGCACATCCCTGGTAGGGGGTGTGCAAGAGGTAGCTGATCGATGATTCTCTCTCATCGATGTTTCTGGCTCTTTATCCCTCTCTCTTCCTCTCTACAAAAAAAAATCAATGAAATATATTTTTAAAAAAAAGAAAAAAGAAAGGGAGCTCAGAGATGGGAAGTGAGCCCCCCAATGTCAGACAACATGTAAGGGGCAGAGCTCTGCAGGCAACTTCCTGGGCACCTCAGGCCAGGCCTTTGCCATCTCTGGGTCTCTGTGTCCCCATCTGTCCCCATCCCTGGACGGATGACCTGGAAGGTCTCATTCTGTGCTATGCCCAGGGTCCCAGCTCCCTGGCGGGTCCATCTTCTGGATGGGGTGGCGATGGATTATCCATCTGTCTGTCATCTGGCCTCCTGAGCAGCTGGCAGTGCCCACAGGCTTTCTCCCCGTCCCCAGCCTCTCCTTCCTTTCTCGGTCTAAGAGCATTGCCTGCACAGCAGACTCGGGGTCCCCCAGGTGTTTCTGCTCTCGGCCGACTTACTGTCACGCAGGCCCGTCTGCAGTTCTGCGGGCTCTGACGCGGGTTTCGTGGCAGGGCCCTCAAGCTTAACTCAACTGATTCGACAACAGCTCTCCTTCCCAAGCCCTCGCATATAAGCCAGCCGCACGGTAACACTGCAAACATGTGCGAAGAGACCCTGGTGGGAACTTAGATCTTCCACGATCACTCTGCCTGGCCCGGCTGTCCCTGCTCAGTTCCTGCCACCCGCTCCCACTCTTCCCAGCGGATTCCTTCTCTTCCTTCAGGTCTGGTCTAAAATGTCACCTCCTCGGAGAGGCCCTCCCAGATTGCTCGTCGGCTCCCGGTTCTTCTCATCTTTGTTTCCCGTTTGCCCCCTTGAGCACACTTAACCCCCATCACGACTTGCCGAGTTCCTGCTGGTTTACGTGAGTTTTTGTCGAATGTAGCAGGTTCTGAGGGGGCAGGGCCTGCGCCCGTGTTTTTCATCAATCCACAGTCCAGTTCTGTCAGCGCCTAGTAGGCGCTCAATGCATTCTTGCTGAATGGATGCGAACCTTGTTTGGAGCAGCGATGGAAGCCCCGGGGGAAGCTGCAAGAACGTGCTGTGCCAGAGGCTCCTCCCGCAGGGAGCTGACTTCATCCCTCTTGTTCTGGTCCCGGCTGTGTCCCGAGGCTGCAGGGCTGCGTGGCGGGAACGGTGTGTACAACCATTTCCACAGCTTTCCAGGCTTCCGAACAAGCGCCTTCCCGAGAAAACACATTACACAGAGCCCGGTCCCCCTCCCGCCCCGCCAGCCAGTGTCCCAAGGAACAGCCTTGTGTTTACGATAATAAAGCAGAGGCCATGGCAACACATTGTGATGTCATGGGAGTGTGAGGTCATAAATCCGTCCAGAGGGAGAATGGGACGAGGTGGACACAATGGTGCTGAGCCTGCCTGGCCTGGCCGGGGCTGTTGTGAGATATGTTTTTCTTCTACCAGGTGGTTCGTTTCTTTATCTTCCCCCCTTTTTTCCCTCTTTCCTGCTTTCAATGTCTCTCCTCTCTCTCTCTCTCTCCTCTCTCTCCCTCCCTCTCTCTCTCTCTCTCTCTCTCTCTCTCTCTCTCTCTCTCTCTCTCTCCCTTGAAAAGAGGAAAATTCAAATAAATAAATAAAAGTTTTAAAAGACTCGGAGTGGAAAGATTTGTCCCAGGAATTTCCTGTTGGCTGATGCCCAGTGAGCAGGGAATGCCAGCAATCCTCTGAACAATGCTCGCTCGTCTCTGACCAGAGGCGGCGAGAGAACTCCCCCAAGCCCCCGGGTTTGTGGCTAAAACAGGGCAAAGCTTCGGAGAGTGACTGACCGGGGGGTTTGCAAGGAAATGTTTCTCTAGCTCACACCCTCCGTCTTCCCTTGTCCTCACTTCTCCTTTGTACTCTTCCCTGGTCTGTCTTTCTTTCCATTCATCTCAATCTGCCTGGCTCTCTCTCCGTCCGATTTCTCTCTGTCTCTCCTCCACGCTCGGCCCGCCTCCTTCCATCGGGGGCTCCGTCTCTCTTTCTCAGCCTCTCCGTGTTTTTCTTTCTCGATGCTTCTTTCTCCTGCCCAGTCCCTCTCTCTCTCCCAGTCTCTGTCTCCGTCAGCTTCACTGTTTCTGCCGCTCTGTCCCTCTCTCGCTCTCCTCTCCTCTTCCCCCTGGTCTCATGTTACTGAAACAAATCAACGTGTCTGACTTGGAGACCTGAAGGCAAGGCCCGCTGCCCAGGCCCTGTGCTGTGAAAGCTGAGAGGCCGGGCTCCACGTCTCCAGGCTGGGGGCTCCGAGTGACAAGGACACCTCCACCCGCTCGGGGACAAGCTGGGGCTATGATTCGGGAGGTGCACACACAGCAGGAGGGAGGGCACTGTGGCCGGCATCAGCCAGACCTGCAGACCTGCCCCCTGGGCCCAGCTCCCGCAGGACGAATCAGCCCGGGGCATGCTCACTGGGCAGGGAGTAGAGAGGAGGAGGGGGGCTCCCCAGTCTTTGGCCACCCCACGGCCCGGGTCCTGCCCGGAGCCCCCTTCGACAGCCCGTACTGTGTTCTGCATCAGCCCCCACTTTTAACCTACACCCAGGTTCTCCACCTTGGACCTGCTGACATCTGGGTTGGATACTCTTTGTGGTGGGGCTGGTCTGTGCCCTGTAGGATGGTTACAGCATCCCTGGCCTCTCCCCGCCAGACGCCCATAGCAGCCCTCTCCAGATGTGGCCGGAGCCCCTGGGCAGGGTGGGGGCGGGTAGGTGTGAGCCCTCCCTGGTTGAGAACCACTGCTCTCACCCATCTCTGCTGCTTTTCTTTCTCCCCAAACCCCTCACGCTCAGGTTCTCCTCGCTAAAGCCATCCATGGCTCCCTATTACTAGGATGATAATTTTATGATCATTAACATCATAGCAAACATCTGTATGGACTGCTGATGTGCCCGGGCTGGGCTAAGTGCTGTGCGTACATAGCACCTGCCTCACAGGGCTATCTAGGGGGATCATGATAAAGCAGCACCCCACTAAGCCCAGTGCTGGGTCAGCTGTTATTGTTATTATTACTGCAGCACGTGGGTCTTGGTTTCCCTGAGCCCAGGCCTTTGCACCTGCCCTCCCCCTGCATGCACTCGCCTTGCTGTTGCCTTCTCTCTCCACCACCAACCTCCTCTCCCTCCCCAGGGCCTGGTTCTGCTCTGACTGGTTCTCTAAAGACTTCCTCCAGGCCTGGTGTGCCTCGGGCCCCTGCACTGGAGGCTCCTATCTCTACCTGAGCAGTTGCCACCCTGACCCCCGGGGTGGCTGGGAGAGGGGTGTGGGTGGGGCAGAGGTGAGGGCTGACTCATCTCTGTGTCCTGGTTGCTGACAGAGTTGGGACTTGGTGACCCTGAAGGTTTTGAGAGAGAGAAGAGGCCAAGTAGCTTGGGTGGGAAGCCTACAATGGGGACAGCTCAGGGTTCTGCCTGCCCAACTCCACTTCCCCTGCTCCCATCTGGGCCCATATGGTCCAGCCGCCCTCTCTTAAGGGGCTCCGGGTGGCCACATGACCCAGGCCTCCTAACCAATCGGAAGAAGCCACGCCCCCACCCTAGTCATTGGCTCATGGATGGGCATCGGCCTTAACTTGGTCCAATGACATTTGTTGGAACAAAATGAACTTAAAAGTTCAACCAGATGCGACTCCCAGCAGCCTCATTGGCACCAGGAGATTGAATCAGAAATGAGAGAGGACAGACTGAGAGAGATTGAATCAGAAGTGACAGGACAGACTGAGAGAGAGAGAGAAAGAGACGGGATGTCACCATTTGAGGCCCTAGGGCAGGCGGTGCTGGAAGTTTCCAGCCTTGAACCTGCAGAAGTGGGTTCTGGGGCCAATAATTTGCCTATTTCATTGAAGGTGCTGACAGGGAGCTTTTCGTCCAGTTACGCCCAGCCCCCTGCCTTCCACACACATGCCCTCTCCTCGAAGTGGCCGTGCTGGGGCCGTTGTCCTGAGCTCAGACACAGGGTCAGAGCCCATGAGGAGCGCTGAGGTCCCCCTAGTTCTGGGGGCTGTTTGCTGGGCTCCCTCAGCGAACTCAAGGTGCTGCTCAGTGAAGGAACGGACACACACCTTCAGTCCCCGGGGAGGGAGGGGGGGTGCTGACTGGCCCTCCCCAGGGCTCTGTATGCCTGACGTCAGATCTGGACACGCAGGCCTCCCACAGAACAACACGCAGGCCACCCTGCACACCCCTGCCGGGAGGTGCCCAGGGCCTCCAGCTCCCAGCACACCCACTGCCTTTACCCACTGCCCTGCCCCCGCCCAGAGCTCCCTCAGGGGCAACTCACTAAGGAGTCAGCCATGGCGCAGACATCACTAAGGTAGATGCAACCGCCACCTCCAGAATGAAGCACAGATGGGCACGTGTGTGAGTGTGTGTGTGTGCGTGTGCATGTGTGTGTGTGAGGCCTGTGTGTGAACCTGCATGCACTGCGTGCTGCCGGGCGCATTTTCATACAACAGCATGGGCTGGGAGCATCAAGCACATGCACGCGTGCATACACACACACACACACCTGTAGTAAGCGTGTATGCAGTGCCCCTCTCTGCAAGATTCTGAAACCCCAAATTGGGGACAAACGTGGGGCACGGTGCTCGGAGGCAGTGGGAGTCAGTAAAAGCCAACAGACGGGTCCTGGCGGTGCCCTGGTGTCCTCCAAGGGGTCCAGATAGAATGCCCCCCCCCCCCCCCCCCGGGACCTGGGGTTCTGGGAGCACCCCGCCAGCCGGCTGCTTTCCTCCCGCTTCCCACCCTCGTGCCCAGATGGTGCCCGCGATGTAATCGCCGTATCGCCCCCCTCGAGGCTTCGCGCCATGGAATACATTTCCAGCCATGCTATAAACTGTGCTTTTGGATGTCATTGAGCGCTGCTCCCGTGCCAATGACATCACCGTTTCCATGGCAACTAATATAATTAACATGAGAGAAAGTGCAAGGAGAAAGCGAAGGGAAAGAGGGAAAGGAGGAGTCCGACCCCAAACAGAGCACATTACACGGCCTCGGGGGTGAGGGGGGGCAGAGGGGCCCATAAAACGTTTTACAGCCACTTGTTAGAAGGCCCCGCAGAACCGGCTCAGGGCTGCGGGGTAATGAGATCATTTGCAAACTGTATCTCCTCCCCGGACACAGAAAGGGCTTTGTCGCCTTCGCAGTTTATGGAGTTGACGCGGAGGAGCCTGCTCCGGGCGTCCGGGCGAGGCGGCCCCTGCGCCTCCCTCCCTCTCGGTCAAGGCTTTCCTGAGACTCCGGCCCGGGAGGGGCTCACACGGGGCTGGACTTGGCCCCCGGGCGCTCACAGCTTCCAACGGGCAGGCAGCGTGGACACACTGACATGTACCCGACCGTGAACCTGAAGGAGGCACGTCCATGAAGCGGGCCTTGAACTTGGTGGCTGTGCGTGGTGACACCCCGTGTCCAGGCCGGGCTCAGGAGCCCTGGGACACCAGCTTCCGCTCCCACCCGCGCGACCTTGGCCGAGCGGAGTCCTGGGACCTCAGTCTCCACTCCCATTGGACAGATGAGCACGTGGAGGCTCTGAGGGGAGGGGGCGCTGGCCTGAGGTGGCCCGGCCGAACTTGACCCCGGCTCCGTCCTCCTCCTCCTCCTCACACAGCCTCTCACCTCTGTCTCAGGGTGGCCTCAGACACCCCACAGCTGTCAGCCAACTTCGGTGTGAGCTGGGAGAAACCCCTAGTTCACCCTGGCTGCCATGCTGTGGGCGGGGGAAGTTAAGTCCTTCTTCCCCCCTGTGCTTCAGTTTCTCCAGGTTTCCACTCCTCGACGGCGTCAGGCTGGGATGGCCAAGAAGCGCCGAGTCAGCTGGGTGCATCTCCGCCCTCGGGTCAGAGCCGGCCTGACCTGCCAGGGTGCCCACCAGGGGCCTCACCTCCATCCCGCAGCGTGAAGGGGCCTCAGGGAGAGTCAGGGTGCGTGTGGGTGAGGGTGCCAGGAGCAGTGAGGGCATATAGCATGTGGCTCTATAATGTGGGGTGCCCGGGGCAAAATGAAATGGGGTCCCCTGTTCAAAAGGGAGGAGCAATCCTGCTAAAAATGCTAAAGTATCTATTTTTTAAAAGTATTAAAATATAAAAAATGCTTCTATCGTGTCTCCCCTCGTCCATGTTTTTATCTGTTATTTAACACCATGCTCTTGGGCATGGGGCCACTTGGGGGGGCAGGCACAAACGCCCCAGGACGCCCAGGGCCCTGCCTGTGACGTGGCTCGCTCAGGGTGCCCCCCTGGCTGCGGGGCTCTCCCTCCCACCAGCCACCAGACCCCTGTTCCGTGCCCTGGGGGGGAAACTGAGCCAGCCCCCCTTCTTCCCACAGGCCTACCGCCCCATCCAGGACGGGGGGGGGGGGGGTGCAGCCTCTGTCTGGGTCCCGAGAACTGGCGTGGGCACGAGGGTTGAGCTTGCTGAGTTGCCCACTGAATGCACCGTGGCACTGCCAGTTTGTGATATGGGTGGTCAGCATCATGACCTGCAGGTTTGCAAGGCAGCACGCGAACCCCAGCTCTCCTGCCGTAGGCCCCTGCCGGGAACGGGGGGTGGCAGCAGCTACGGGGCAGGGCTGGGGAACGGGGAGAGGGGAGCCGTCCTGGGGAGAAGGCCCGGCGGGGGCCATACCTGCCGGGAGAGACCCAGGGTGCCCCAGCTCTCCCCACACCCACTGCAGCTGTGCACAGCCCTGCCTGCCCCCACCACCCGGGAGCTCCGTCAGAGGGAGCCACGGCGGGGGGGGGGGGGGGGGGGAGGGAAGGGACACAGCACAGAGACGGGGAGCTGGGGAGGCAGCAGCAGCCAGACTCCACGGCCTAGGCTCCAAGCCCCGGTGCAGGTGGCGTTTCCCGTCCACTTTCACTCACACAGCAATCCCAAGAGAAGACAATGGAATATGTCAGGACAGCGAGCACCGGGCACCAATCCCCAGGGGGGGGGCCCTCGTGCAGCCCGCCCCTGGCTGGGGTCTTGTCAGCTGGGATTCCACACAAGGTGTTAGACAGCGGACACACAGGGAGATTCCCCAGCTAAAAAGATTCCCTTCTTAGCACTGTCCGTTATAAAAACTCACCCTTAGCGGGGGAAACGTTACACAGGGCAGCCTGACAGACCCCACCACAGCCAGGTGCTCAGGTCAACACCCACAGGGCGAATCAGGTTGGCGGCATGTACTGGTGATGGCATGGGATGTGAAGTGACTAGAATGTACTTGACCTCTAAGTCTTCCTCCCTGAAACCTCAGGCTCATCATGAGAAAGACATCAGACAGACCCCAATAGAGGGACATCCTACAAAACCAAGGAACAGGACCCCCGAGAATTAGCAAGTTCACCTAAAAACATCGGGCACCCCTCCCCAGTTCCCGCACAGGCACAGCGGGATGGGCTCAGGGCAGCTCGGAGAGCGGGGGCTCACGCCCACATGGGTGCTTCTCCGGGCGCTGCACGCTCCACAGCCACTAACTCCCCGGATCGTCCTGCAAGCAGGGAGCGACCCACCTGCGGCACGTCCTGTGTCCGAGGAACAGCGTGAAGCATTCGCTAAACCAGACCCCCGAGCTGCCCGGGGAGGGGGAGCTGTTCAAACCCAAGGCGGTCATTTTCCTTTGCGCGCACCGTACACGGCCTGCTGTCGGGGCATTTTGTGCAAAGTGTGCAAACACGGCCAACCATCGATATGAATGCGGGGCCGGTTATCCGCAGGCCGGGGCTTCGGCTGGCTCCCAGGAGGCCGCCTGACGATGTGTCAGAAGGATGCCAAAGGCACCGCCTGTCTCAGCCATCCCTCCCGCGGGCCTGGGTGGCCTGCGCTCCCCGTCGCTGACCTCGGTGCACTGTGGCTGTCTCCCGCGGGCGGCTGTGAAAACGCCTGTGTCCCAGGGAGGACTCTGGCACCCACCTGGCGGGAAGCTGGGATTGTTTTAGGAAGCAGCCCCGCCCACATTCACCAGGCAGACTTCCCTTGCCTGGCACCGGAAAGCACTCTGTGCAATGACAGAGCCCGAGGAGCAGAGGACACGGGGACTCCATGAGGTTGGGGCGGTCCTCACCCAGGGCGGGGCTTCGGCACTCCCTTTCCTCTCGGTCTCCCCCGTAGCCCTGGGTCCCAGGTCTGGCACCTTCCCCGGGTGCCCTGGGGGTGGGGGCAGGGAAGGACCTTTGGGGGCGGGCAGCCAGAGGACTTTGCAGGATGGAGGGGATATGAGATGGGAGAGGCCCCATTGGGTCCTGGCCGGGACGTCTTTCCCTGGGCCGCCTCCATTGGCGAGCAGGGCAGGGCCTTAGGGGTGTGGCACGTGACATACCCTGTTTCCCCGAAAATAAGACATCCTCCGAAAATAAGACCTACTTACAGGTTTCCTTCTGAGTGAAATATAAGGCATCCCCCTGAAAATAAGCCCCCCCCCCCCCCCAGGCTAACCATGAGAGATTTGGTCCACTGATTCTGAAAGAAATGGAGTCACAAGAAATTTACCAGGAAATTCAGGAATTGGATTGTTAGGATGATGTTCCAGAAGATGATGACATGATTGTCCTTGAATAAGTGAGTAAATTCTTGATCCTGTAGGATTCACAGTTTGTCTGGTTTGTGTTGACAACTACCGTACTACCGTACCGTATACAGGTAATAAATTTCCTTTATTTTCATTTAACAATAAATGTGTACCGTATTCTTCTTCATGGAAAAATAAGACATCCCCTGAAAATAAGGCCTAGCGCATCTTTGGGAGCAAAAATTAATATAAGACACTGTCTTATTTTCGGGGAAACAGGGTAGAAGCAGGAGGTTAAAGAGGAACACGAGGAAAAGCACTGGCACCATGCCTGTCCATCGTAACTCGCTGTTGCTGTCATGCAGGCTAATCATTTAAGCCTTAATTTATGCCAGAATGCACCCTTTCCCCTCCAGGGCTCACCCATCAATCACTCACAAACATTTATAAAGCCCCCATTATGTGCCCGGTGCAGTGGGCAACCCCAGCTGAGGAAAGGAACCTCCTGACTGCCCCCCTGGTATCCCGGGTACTTCACTGTGTTGCTCTGCTCAAACCCCCCGCCCCCAAGAGCCCTAGCAGGGAGCTAGAGTGACCTTAGTGACCCTTACTCTAGAGCACGTGTGTCAAACACAAGGCCCGCGGGCCAAATCCGTCCCGCCAGGCCTTGCAATGTTGCCTGCACCACGCTGTCATCACTGCACTCTGCTGCGTTTCCATCACAATGACAGTTTATGACTGTTCAGTAAACCATTCGGCCCGCGATTTAGGCTGGATTTTAGATTTTGGCCCCTTCTCTGATTGAGTTCGACACCCCTACTCTAGAGATCCAGAAACTGGCGGGCAGAGACGTTTCGGTTCTTGCCAAAGGGGCAGCGCTGTGAGACCAGGGCCGTGGGCTTTCCTCGCGGCACGAGGCCCCTGCCCGCCAGGAGCTCCGGTCTAGGGGGGCGAGGACAGATGAACACTGGGGAAGAAGGAGCCGGGGGAGTCAACGGCCCTCAGTGAGCACCGGCGTGGGCGTGTGGGCGCGCTGGGAGGCAGACTTCACCTGGGGAAGCTTCGGGAGGCTCCGCTCAGCGAGGTGGGAAGTGGGTAGGAGCGAGTAGACAGGACCATGAAGGCTGGGCGAGTCCTGGTGCCAGGTTGGCTCCGGGACGAGGAGAAAGAGAGAGAGAGGAAATTCGGATGGCTGACTGGTTGCAAAGCCCTTACCCGCGAACAGAGTGAGCTCAGGCATTGTTCTGCGGGGAACGGGAACCCCTTGTTGGTGTTTTAGGGAGAGAGTGATAAGAAAGCGGAGCCTGAGGAAAAGCTACCCAGTCGTACATCATCATTGTAAACGCTGCTACTACCCTCACTCATTCATCCTCTCTTCCTCAGCCTGGCGCCGAGCTAAGCCTGCCCGCGCCTTCTCTCACTGTTCACATGACACTGTGTGGGAGGTTCTACAATAAAATCACCCCTGTGCTCCCCTGGCCAGCCCTCCATTGCCACATGTTGGGGCAGGGTGAGTGTATATATATTGCATGTGGGATGGAGGTGAATTTGGGGGGTGGGGAGGGGGCTGTAGTGGGTTTAGTAATGTCCCCCCCAAAATCCATGGCCACGTGGAACCTCAGAACGTGGCCTTGTCTGGAAACAGGACCTTTACAGACGTCCTTAGTCAAGGATCTCACGCTGGGCTCGTCCTGGGTGAAGGATGGATGCTAACTCCCAGGGCTGGTGTTCTTCTAAGACAGGGGTGTCGAACTCAATCAGAGAAGGGGCCAAAATCTAAAATCCAGCCTAAATCGCGGGCCGAATGGTTTACTGAACAGTCATAAACTGTCATTGTGATGGAAACGCAGCGGAGTGCAGTGATGACAGCGCGGTGCGGGCCACATTGCAAGGCCTGGCGGGACGGATTTGGCCCGCGGGCCTTGTGTTTGACACATGTGTTCTAAGAAGAGGAAACACAGAGACAGACAAGGGGAAGGCGATGGGACCAAGGAGGCAGAGGTTGAAGTGATGTGATGACAGGCCAGGGGACCCCAGGGACGGGTGGGAGCCCCCCAAAATTAGGAGAGAGGCCGGGGACAGAGTCTTCCTCCCGGCCTGGGGAGGAACCACCAACTGAGCCCAATGTCAGGTTGCAGCCTCCCGAACGAGGAGAGAATACAGGGCTGTTGTTTTAAGGCAACTGATCTGTGATACTGACCTGGTCACCCTCAGAGAGTAAAGCATTTCGGGCACCGAGGGAAACGGCAGGGCTGGGATTCTGACGCCTGGGCCCAGGCTTTCTCTGTGTTGGTCTGAGAGAGAGGGCAATGGGGGGTCCAGTTAGGAAGGCTGATGTGGCTCAGAGCTGAAAACAGGGCTTCAGGCACAGCAATGTGGGAGTGCTTGCAAGATAGAAAACTGTCTGCCCTACTAGGTGCTAGGAATGGGCACGGGAATACATTGGAGGTAGACTGAGTGAGAGGAGGGACGCGAGAGGAGATAAAGGTGTCTGGGTGAAAATGTGGGGCCAGAGGGAAGCAGAGACTGCTCCCTCTTCTCTCCCCTTCAGCCATCCAACAAGTCAGCACGTCCGAAGGCTGCGACCTCCGCCACATGTTTCAGAAAAACTTAAACCTGCCTCTTTCTACAGCCCGGAGAACCAAGCCATAACAAGTGCCAGTCTATTAAAATCCGATCCCCAGACCTCCATCACTCACCAAAAAAACGCACACAACTCTCACAGCAAACAGCCCTAAGTGGTCCCCGTGACTCTGAAGGGCCAGAAAGCATATTTGTCTTTTTTTTATTTTTTATTTTAATTCTCATCTCTTGGCATGAGGAGAGAGCATCACTATTTTTCAGATAGACTGGATGTGTGTGTGTGTGTGTGTGTGTTTTTTTTTTTAATCAAAAGGAAATTAAAGAACAGGGAACGACGCACATGTCTTACTGGGAGAGCGGGGTCCTGGGCTGTGGCCGCCTTAAAATAGCCGCCGAAAGGCAGCCTCGGCATTCTGCTCGGGGTCAGCGGCCCTGGGGACTGCGCCCAGCCCGGCCTGGAGAGGGAGCGGGGGGCTGAGATTTACTGCGCTAATGCTCCTCCAGCCTCCGCGGAGTGGCCACTGGAGAGAAGCTTGGCTGCCGATGCAGGGAAAGCAACGCACGCAGAAACGCAGTATCAATAACTAAATATAACGCACGCCTGAAGTGCTCTCCAAATATATTATCTCATTAAGTCCACACGGACGCCGAGGAAGGTGGGTCCTCTCGCCCTCCTGCTGTGAGGGAACAGAGATCTGAAGTCGAGGGCTTGTGACTGCACGTGGGGCACCCTTTTATCTGCACTTGTGCTCTTCCACGTGGGCCTCCCAGAGGACCAAGATCCCATGGAGGTACCCAGGGGTCCGCCGAGGCAATGTCCGCCGCTGTAACAAATATCTCTGACTCGATACGGCAGGCAGCTATGGCTATGTGAAATCCCAAATGGGTGGTGCTGGTTGGCGGGCAGCCTTCCTTCCACACGATCACCTGGACAACCCAGTCTCTTGCAGCTTTGGACTCGGTTCACCTCTGAGCCTCAGCATCCTCTGCCTTCAGCTTACAGATGGGGTTGCGTTTTGTGGGCCCACGTCTGGGAATGCCCATCCTCACTTCCACCCACGTTCGTTGGCCAGAGCTCGGTCACATGGCTACACCTGCATGCAAAGGAGGCTGGGAAATGTAGTCTAGCTCTGTTGCAGGAGGAAGAAGAGTGGGTGTGGTGAAGAGCCAACCAATTCTGTGGGACCCTCCACTCCAACTTCCTGCTCCAATTGTATCTTTTTCTTTTTCTTTTTTTAATATATTTTATTGATTTTTTTACAGAGAGGAAGAGAGAAGGATAAAGAGCCAGAAACATCGATGAGAGAGAATCATCGATCAGCTGCCTCCTGCACACCCCCTACTGGGGACGTGCCTGCAACCAAGGTACATGCCCCTGACTGGAATCGAACCCGGGACCTTTCAGTCCACAAGCCGACGCTCTATCCACTGAGCCAACCGGGTTCGGCTCCAATTGTATCTTTTATTCTAGAGGTGCAGTGCACAAAATTCGTGCACTTGGGGGGGGTGTCTCTTAGCCCAGCCTGCACCCTTTTGCATTCCGGGAGCCCTCAGGGGATGTCCAACTGACAGCTTAGACCTGCTTCCCACATGCAGGAGGCAGCCGATCAGTTGGACATCCTTAGCACTGCCGCAGAAGCAGGAGAGGCTCCCGCCACCACTAAGCTCGCCAGCCCTGAGCAGCGCCCCCTGTGGGAGCTCACTGACCACCAGGGGGGCAGCTCCTGCGTTGAGCGTCTGCCCCCTGGTGGTCAGTGCACGTCATAGCGACCAGTCGTTCGGCCATTCAGTCGATTTGCATATTAGCCTTTTATTATAAAGGATGGCGCCTGTTGCATAAGATTTGGTTTGAGCAGTTGTGTCCAGGCTCTTGGTCACGTGGTCCCCAGGCAGGGTCAGTTATCGCACCATGAGGGGGGGCTGTGAAACACACAGACTCCTGGGCTGCTGCCTTGGTGAATCTGGTTCAGTAACTATGGGGTCCGCCATACGTACAGCCACGGTCCACGATGAGCCTTTTTCGCTCGCCTTTGCAAATTCTGGGGCAGAGTGGTGAAGGACGAAGATGGTAGATGATCATGGTGAGTAAAAGAAAGGGGACAGAAACAGTACTGGGGAGGAGGTTGGGGACAGGAGCCCTGTACTACCACTGAGCTAGCAAAGTTGAAGATATGCACAGTCTGTGGTCCAGCAACCCCACTCCAAGGCTATGTTCTAGAGCACATGTGTCAAACACAAGGCCCGCGGGCCAAATCCGTCCCGCCAGGCCTTGCAATGTGGCCCGCACCGCACTGTCATCACTGCACTCCGCTGCGTTTCCATCACAATGACAGTTTATGACTGTTCAGTAAACCATTCGGCCCGCGATTTAGGCTGGATTTTAGATTTTGGCCCCTTCTCTGATTGAGTTCGACACCCCTATTCTAGAGCCAGTGTTTCCCAAACTTTTGACATATGTGTACCCCTTCTATAATTTTCGTAACGCTGAGTACCCCTTGTACTCATGAGAACGTAGAATTAGGCGCAGCTAAGCACGGTGCAGTGCATATCCCCACCACACTCCGGCGCAACGCGTACCCCCTCCAAACTCTTCCCGTACCCCTGGGGGTACGCGTACCACACTTTGGGAAGCACTGTCAAGCAACTCTTTAAATACATATTGACTCAGAGAGGAAGGGAGAAGGAGAAGAAGGAGAAGGAGAAGGAGAAGGAGGAGGAGGAGGAGGAGGAGGAGGAGGAGGAGGAGGAGGAGGAGGAGGAGAAGGAGAAGGAGAAGGAGAAGGAGAAGGAGAAGGAGAAGGAGAAGGAGAAGGAGAAGGAGAAGGAGAAGGAGAAGGAGAGAGAGAGAGAGACCTCAATGATGAGAGAGAATCACTGATTGGCTGCCTCCTGTACGCCCCCCACTGGGGCTTGAGCCAGAGCCTGGGCACGTGCTCTGACCCGTGACCTCCTGGTTCATAGGTCGATGCTCAATCAGTGAGCCACGCTGGCCGAGCTAGAGAAACCCTCACGCACGTGCACTCACAGGCATGTAACGATGTGTCACGGCCATGCTGCCAGCATCTGGAAGTGACCTCCGTGCCCATCGCCGGGAGAAAGGAGGGCGCCACAAGCTCCTACGATGGAACACCACAGAGCAACGGACATAACTCGGGACAGCCGCAGACAAGAGACAGCCCTTTTCTCTTTTCCTTCCATTGCTCTTTCAGAGAGAATGAGAGGGAGGGAGAAAAAAGAAGGGGAGAGAGAAAAAGAAAGACACATCAACTGGTTGCCTCCCACACACACTGTGACCAAAGGTGGGGAGCAAATTCACTACCCAGGTACATGCCCTTGACAGGGAATCAAACCCGAGACCCTTCTGTGTGCGGGCTGATGCTCTGACCACTGAGCAACACCAGCCAGGGCCGTGCCCTTTTCTCTGTGGAGGTCATCTATCTCCGTGAAATAACACAGAGCGGGGAGGGGTCATCTGTCTGTGCATGTGGCTCCGGCAGGACAGCACAGGATCAAGAGAGCAGCCTTGGGCACCACCAAGTCCCCAGTTCAAACCCCAGCTGTCCCTACTTGCTGTGCCACCTGGGCCAACTGCTTAGCCTTTGGGTCTCTTGGTTCTTCAACTCTGTCGTGAAAATGAAATGTCTTCTCCACTGGAGAAAACATACAATGCGCCTCGTCTCCTTCTTGGACACACTGTGCTTAGCACAGGAAGCAGCACACAGTAGGTGCTCAAAACACTGTAGCCAGCCACAGGCAAGCAGATACCTAATGTGTGAGAGCCAGCAGGTGGCGGGATCCAAGACAGCGAATGTCGAGGACACTTTGTTCACTGTCCTTGCCCCAGCCTCATTCCTGTCTCCGTCTTCTGTCTCTTCCTCTGTCTGTCCCGCCTTCCCCCATTCTCTTCCTTCCCGTTCATGTCACTGGCTGCATTTCTCAGGGCCCAGCGAGCTGCCTGGGAGGACTGCGGAAGGAGGCGTGTGGACACACTGACACACAGACAGACATCCATGCTGCCATATGCCTGGATATCGGTGACCTCTGGCTCCTGTCACACCAGCAACACCAGTCTGGCGTGACCTCAAGGCATGTCTCGGGCTCCCCACGACCTTAGTCCTGTTCTGCTCCCCTGATCCTTGTTTTCCCGTCTCCAACTCCATCCCCTCCTTAGCACCCTTCTCAGTTCAACCCGAGGGCACATGCCCATCACTTAAAGGCCAGGCAACAACTGTGCCCCGGCCGGCAGATACTGGCTTATGCCAGTGTGGACACTGGGCCTGACCGGGCGTGGGCCAGGGCATCCTGGGGTTCTGGGGGCCTTCCAATTCACAGACACAGGGCATTGGTTAAAGGGGGAGCAGATTCCCCAGAAGCGGTCCTGTTGTCCCGTCCCCCGGGCCTACCCTCCTTCTGCCTGGTTCCAGGGCCTTTCTGCCAAGGGTCTGGGACAGCCAGGCCCCTTACACGCTTCAAACACAGGCTTCCCAGACGCGATGACATGACAGCAGGAGTCCGTGGGCACGTATGTTTTGGAAATACCTGCTTGATCTCAACGAAAAGATGCCTGGGCAGCAGGACTTCTCGGGGGCTTTGATAGGCTAATGTCCTTTGGAAAACCCTACGGAAAACTACAAATGAAGCATTTTTTCTAAATTGACCGCAGGAGCCCTAAGCCGATATGGCCCAGTGGATAGAACGTGGGCCCTGCAGACTGAAGGGTCACGGGTTCAATTCCAATCAAGGGCATGTACCTGGGTTGCAGTCTCGAGCCCTGGATGAGTCTCTCTCTCTCATCAATGTTTCTCTCAATGTCTCTCCCTCTCCCTTCCCCTCTCTCTAAAAATCAGTGAGAGGCAATGTTAAAATATGTACACAGATAATAATTTAATAAAAAAATAAAATTAAAATAAAAACCAGTGGGAAAATATCCTCAGGTGAGAGCAAACCAAGAAACATAATACATAACTAAATTGACTGCAAAATTACTGTGAGACTGGTTTTCCCCAACACACACGTGGCAGGGGAGGGAGAGGTTCCGCTGAAGCTGGAACTTCAGACTGAACGCATGGGAAACAAGACCCCTGCTTTTCACGGGCCCCCAGACAGGGCTCCCTGCCCAGGGAAGGTAAGCCAGGCCCCTGGTCCAGCTTGGCTTCAGTCTACCCAACAGCAAAATGGGTGCAGGGCCACCGACACCCAGGCTGTGGAGGGACTTGCTTGCACGTTGTTATGTGACGCTGCAAGAACTTGTTATCATCACCGAGGGGCATAACGGAGGGCAGCTTCACAGCGTCCTACCATTTCAGAGGACAGGGAAGGTTCTCCTTAGATCATCTCATCGGTTCCTTTGGCCGGAACAGGGAAGTCCCGGCTAATCTGACCACGCCCTTGGCTCTGTGGGCACGCCGCCTGCAAGAAGCTCAAAGGGCTTCACCCTTACTTACGGGGGTCAAGAGTCTGCCTGGACGGGAGGGCAGAGGGCAAGGGTGGTTTCCCCCATCGGAAAAGGTAATTCACTCTTTCAGTCACAAGGGAAGAATCACCCCTGGACTCTGAACGGCAAGCCTGCAGGGGGACACAGTTAACACAGTCCCGCCAGAAACCCCCTCCAACACCCGGACTCCGGACTCCAGGGATGGCACTTGTGGAGTTTGTGGGCCCAGTGCCCTGCCTCCAGGCATGGCTGGCTCCACGCCAGCAAAGACTGAAGGGCTCACGCTGCCCACAGCCCCTGCGGTGCCCACCTCTGCCCCCCGCACACACAGGGCAAGGACTGCGGCGGCATCTGGGGTCTTTCGCCTACGTGACCTGCAACCAGGAAGGCAGAAATGCCCCTCACAAGAGCTGACTCCAGACATCCCCTTGCTCTGCTGGGGCACACTTGTTTTCTTTCTAAAAATAGTTTTATTGGTTTTTAGAGAAAGGGAGAGGGAGAGAGAGGGAGAGAAACATCCATGTGAGAACAAACATCGACCGACTGCCTCCTGCACGCCCCTTTGCAGGGGGCCGAGTCCGCAACCTGGGCATGTGCCCCAACCAGGAATCGAACGCCCAACACAAGACGACGCCCAACCAACTGAGCCGCACCGGCCAGGGCACACCTCCTATTGGGAAGCACCACTTACGAGGCTTGTTACATTACTTAGCCTGGGATCCTCAGCGTCTCCTCTCGGAACGGGGCAGTCAGAGCGCCCGCCTCCCCGTGTCAGCCTGAGGATGCAGTGAGGGGGCCGGACGCTGGGCCTTGGGTTCAGAACTGGCCGTCAGCGTCATCGGCTTCACGGAAGAAGTCCGGGCGACACAGGCTCTGTGCTGGGAAGGCCTTTGTGACCCCGCAGGGCTGCCCCGGGGCCTGTGCAGCTTACACTGCAGAGAGGGGCTGGTTCTCATGCCAGCGTGTGAGGCAAACATGGATGGAATCAGCTTCCCCTTGAAAACTCCTGGCCGTCGAGCAGAGCATATACGGTGTTGTGCATGGACCACTCAGGCCTGAGCACCACTGAGTCAGACCCTAGGAGGGAGCAAAGGGCATGTGTACCTGTGGCTGCCTGGGCATCCGATCCATTCCGTATGGAAGGAAGAGGGTCTCAATACGGGGGACTGCGCGCTCCTGGGGACATCTGGCCATGTCCGATCGGGGACACTCCGGTGAGGTGGGAGCGTAAGGCTGCCAGCCAGCTGCCCGGAGAGCACTTTGGCAAAAGCAGCGACGGCCTTAACGTGTGCTGCCCTTTGACCGGCCGTTCCACTCCCAGGCATTCACCCCAAGGCAATACATCAGCGTTCCATGTGCCGCTGGGACATCAATACATTCCCGGCAGTTTCTGCAAAAGCAGAAGGAGGATGGGGACCGGCTGGAGCGCCCCACAAGGAGGAGCTGATGGAAGAGGGTTGCGGGGCACACGATGGGGACATTAGGAAGGACTCAAAAGTGTGTGCCGCCTTCGGCAGACGGTCTGGGCGGACCACGGAGGAACACGGCCGGTTACCACGAGACGGCACATACATGTAAGAAATGCCTGCGTCCCACACATGCAGGAAGAAGGCCGGTGGCCCACGGACACAGGAAAAGAGGCCTCGCTCCACAGCCCCCGGGGGAAGGCAGACGGCGACAACCGGCCATGTTCGCCACAGAACTGACCGCCCCACCCCCACCCCCGCCCCGCAGAGTAAAGATGGATCATTCCCAGTGTTGGCAGGGCTCCGGGGAGCAGAGTTTTCCCATGCTCTATAAAGAGGAGGATAATTCGTTGCAGCCTTTTTGGAGAGGAACTTGACCATCTCTGTCCAACGCGGAATCACGTAACTCCACAATTTCACTCCCCTGACTCTTTCCCACAAAAGCACTCGCACATGTGGAGGGAGGTGGCCACTTGGTATTCCTGACGGACTGGAGACAACCCGAGTGTCTCCAGGCCGCGGCTTGCTGATATAATGGAATGTCAGCCAGTTGTCACCGAGAGTAAGGACCGTCTAAATGAGTCAGGACAGAAAGGTTCTGCAAGACATATCGTCAGATTGGGGGGGGGGGGGGGGGGATTGAAAGGCAAATAAAAAAAATACATATATATTGCATGATCCTATCTATGGTGTTGTGTTGTGGTTTTTGTTTTGTTTATTTTTAAACAAAAATACTACACATCACCCTAGCTGGTTTGGCTCAGTGGATAGAGCATGGGCCTGTGGACTGAAAGGTCCTGGGTTCGATTCCCGTCAAGGGCACGTGCCTGGGTTGCAGATTCGATCCCCAGTGGGGGGCATGCAGGAGGCAGCCAATCAATGATTCTCATCATTGATGTTTCTCTCTCTCTCTCCCTCTCCCTTCTCTGAAACCAATAAAAATATATTTTAAAAGGTTCTACACATAGATCTCTCTATATACACACACGCATGTCTACAAAGGCCTGGGCAGAAGCTGGACAGGCTCAGATGGAACAATGAACAGGAGTCACTCTCTGGAGAGAGGGGAGGAGAGAAGGAAAACAGAGCACTTTCGCTTTCATAGTCCACCTCTTTCTGAACAGTTTGCAGGCATTCACATCTCCTTGGCTGGATTCAAGAAATGAACAAAGAAGCCCTGGCCGGGTGGCTCAGCCGATTGGAGCGTCGTCCTGCACACCCATAGGTGGTGGGTTAGGGCACCCCCAGGTCCCTGGGGTGCAGGCAATAGGCAACCGACCCATGTTCCTCTCTCACATCGATGTTTCTCTCTCTCTTTCAAAAAATGTTATAGCATGTCCTCAAGAGAGGATAATAAATAATAATAATAATAAACAAACAGAGAAGAACCCTGGGGAGATGTGAGCACTGGGTCTTTCTTGGTCGAGGGGCCATGGGAGATGGTTTTAGTTTCTCATGGCTTGTCAGGATTTTTCTACAGTGAGCATGTGCCATTTTAAAACTTCTCTTTGTTGCGAGAGGGACGGTAATGAGGGAATCCTTTACAAAGGCATTTTAATTGTGGAAGCTCCAGCGAAGTACAGGGTACGGCTTCCTACCCTAAGGACTCTGAGATCTAGCTGAGGGGTCTCCTCTCTCTCTCTCTCTCTCTCACACACACACACACACACACACACGCGCACACACACACCCCGAGATGGGCACAGGCAGTGAGTCCTGGGGGTCAGCAGCTGATGGGAACGGGGGGCCGAGCAGTTAAACACTGCCTTGTAGAAGCAGGGGGCTCTAATAGACAAGGAGCCGCCAGTAATTGAAATTCTATTATCTGTGCTGGTGGCATCCTGCTCCGGGGATTAATGACCCTTGTTATCAATTAATCCTTCCTGGTGCCTGGGCTCGAGGCCGGCTACCGGGACGCGAGTGGCTTTCCTCTGCTTGTGTCTTCGTGGACACGGAGACCTCTCTGTACGTCTCCACAGGAAAAAATAAGCCGTGGGGCCCATCCATCTCCTAGATTAAGATCACAAACAAAGGAGAGGGAACTCTACCAGGTGTGACAGCACAAGCCGCCCGCCGCCACCCCTGGCTGCTCTTCAACAGTTCATAATAAAAATTAAAAAAATAAATAAAAAGATCCCAGCCAGCCTGGCTCAGCGATTGAGCGGCGACCTATGAACCAGGAGCCCGTGGTTCGATTTCCGGTCAGGGCGCATGCCCGAGTTGCAGGCTCCATCCCCAGTGTGGGGCGTGCAGGGGGCAGCTGATCAATGAGTCTCTCCCTTCATTGATGTTTCTATCTATCTCCCTCTCCCTGCCTCTCTGAAATCAATACAAATATATTAAAAACAAACAAATTATATATATTTTTAAATAGCTCCCTGAATCCTTTTCCTCCAGGTCTGCACACCTCCTGCCTGATGCGTGCCTGTGTCACGCACGGGCAAACCGCCGTCACTGCATCACCTCCATCCTTACAGTGGCCGTGGGAGGCAGCTGTGGCCATCCCCATTGTATGGATGGGAAAACTGAGGCTCCAACAGTCAGCTAACTCTGTCTGCTGCAGAGATCACGTCAGAGGCCTGGGGTGGGGCACTGCCTTGAACTGATGGGGTCAAGCACTCGGTGTCACTGTGTGCGATGACAACAGCTCACTGCACCTAAACCAGAGACAGACACACAGGCGCTCAACCTTGGCAGGTCAGATCAAATCGCAACAGCCTGTGTCCACGCCGGCGCACCCGTTCCTACCCAACACAGAAGCCAGGATGGGGGGGGGGGGCAGGTTAGAGACCTCACAGGCAGGGCAGGGGCGGCTCTTAGACACACAACCTCAGTGCGATGAGGGGCGCGCCGTGGGGAGGAGACGCGGCCAGGGCTGGGGGAGGTTCCGGGGGCTTCCTGGAGGAACGGATGTGGGAGCTGAATCTGCAGAGCGGACCGGAGTTTGCTGGTGAAGAAGAGGGGAAGGGGTGACGCCAAAAGATGGAACGAAGCGGCGGCTCTCACGGGCTGCCCAGGCAGCTGATCCTCATGGACCGCCTCGTGGACAACCGCCCGGTGCAGTAAGACAGGCACCGTTTCGTCTTCATTTCAGGTGACTTGCCGGGCCCGGGCAGGGTAGCTCACTGGTTAGAGCGCCATCCCACTACGACAAGGTTGCAGGTTCGATTCCTAGTCAAGGCACATACCAGAATCAACCAATGAATGCATCAATAAGTGGAACAACAAATCGATGTTTCTCTCTCTCTCTCTCCCTCCCTTCCTTCCTCTTTCTCTGAAATCAATACATCAAAAATAAAATAAACAAAATGACTTACCCAGTGCTGTGTAACTCTCGGGTCTGCCTACTTGTGAGCAGGTGGTCCCCACCCTTTCCTGGACTCCCATGGACCAGTGGCTCTCCCCTGGGGGTGGGGGTGACTCAGTGGCAGTATCTGACAGCTTTGGCTGTCACCACGGGGGAGAGGGATGCTCCTGGCAACGAGGGGGTGGAGCCTTGGGCTGCTGCTTGTCATCCTACAAGGCACAGCCCTTCCCCCCAACCCCACCCGCATCACAGCCCCAGCCCCGACGACGTCAGCAGCGAGGCCGAGGGGCTGCACAGGACACCTGCGGAGGACGCGGAGGACGCGGAGGACGCGGAGGACGCGGAGGACGCGGAGGTGGAGCCATGCGGGCGGCCGGCACGGCCCGCTGGGCCTCGGCGCGGAGCTTGCAGTGGGGGCAGATTTGTGCTTTAGGATGGTCCCCCCAGAAGGGCCAGGGAGGGCAAGGGGAGAGCCCTGTGGCCCCGGGCCCAGGTGAGACCCGTGAGCAGAGGCAGAGGGTGAGGAGCGCAGGAGACAGAGCAGCAGCTCCTCGGAGCAGCGATGGGCTGGCGGGCGGCCCCACCAGGAAGGACGGAACATTAAACCCTGTAAATGGGAGTAGCGACCTGATTAGAGACGGAGCCGCCTGCTGCCCCTCGGGACGAGCACAGATTAGCACGGTTACCGAGCAGCAGGGCTGCACCAGCGCCGTGCCCCCCTGCGTCCACACGCGGCCTGCGGGGCTGCGCTCCGCTCCTGGGCAAGCCCTGCGCGTGGCCCCACCGCCGTGCCCGTCACTCCCCTCCCCTTCCCACTGGCCATGCCCGTCACTCCCCTCCCTTTCCCACTGGTCATGCCCGTCACTCCCCTCCCCTTCCCACTGGCCATGCCCGTCACTCCCCTCCCCTTCCCACTGTCCATGCCCGTCACCCTCCTCCCCCCTCCCACTGGCCATGCCCGTCACCCCCCTCCCCCCTCCCACTGGCCATGCCCGTCACCCCCTCCCCCCTCCCACTGGCCATGCCCGTCACTCCCCTCCCCTTCCCACTGGCCATGCCCGTCACTCCCCTCCCCTTCCCACTGGCCATGCCCGTCACCCTCTCCCCCCACCCACTGCCCATGCCCGTCACCCCCCCCCTCCCACTGCCCATGCCCGTCACCCGCCCCCCCACTGGCCATGCTCGTCACCCCCCGCCACCCCCACTGGCCAGCCTCCCTGAGGGCTGAGGCCTGAGCTGGTGGAAACGCATGGACTCAGGCCTCCTCCCTCCAGCTGTCTGGTCGCGGGTCCTGGGATGGGGGCAGGGTGTGGGGTGACAGCGGGGCCTTCCTCCACTCCCTCTGCCTGCAGTGCTCTCTGGGGAGGGCAGCTTTGGGAGGAGGGGTGGGATTTAGCCCGCAGGGGCCGGATGGAGCCCTTTGGCTGAGCTCACTCTTGTTGCCTCGTCCTGCTGACAGGAGGCCCTGGACATGGGTCTCCAAGCACCGCCCCCTGGGTGAGGCCACTGGCTGCTTCCTTGGCTTGAGTCTTTGAGCCCAGAGACTCCCTGTGCTGTGTGTGTGTGTGTGTGTGTGTGTGTGTGTGTGTGTGTGACCTTCCTGGTGTAAGGACAGCCTCATTGCAAGCTTTTATACATATACTAGTAGCCCTGCGCACAAATCCCTGCGCCAGTAGGGTGCTGCTTCCCTCTTGTAGCTCCCCCCACCCCTCTCCCTTCCTCACCTTCCCCTCATAGCTTGCTGCCTGCCCCCTCCTGTAGCTCTCCGCCTCCCGCTTGTAGTTCGCTGCCCCACCCTCCTGCATGATCTGGTCCTTGAGAAGTTGGTCATTAGGCCTCGAGGCATAACAGATAATTAGCATATTCCTCTCTGATTACGTAGGAGGGTATTATTGATTCCAGAGAGGAAGGGAGAGGGAGCGAGAGCTGGAAACATCAATGATGAGAGGGAATCATTGATCGGCTGCCTCCTGCACGCCCCACACACCTGGGATTGAGCTCACAACCCAGGCCTGTGCCCTGACCAGGAATCTATCCATGACCTCCTGGTTCAATAGGTCGATACTCAACCACTGAGCCACGCTGGCCGGGCCTCATTGCAT
>NW_023425516.1:3106152-3136152 GCF_014108245.1 Pipistrellus kuhlii | reverse complement strand
CTCTCTATACAAAATCAATAAAATATATTTTAAAAATAAATAAATAAAGCACCCGGCACACAGCTGGTGCTCAATAAATGTTCGCACTCACCATGCTGAGCCGCCCTGTGCTGGACAAAATGACGGAGCTGCCCGGCCACCCAGCTGCCAGTGCGCAGTGCGTGAGTGTCCACCGATGGGCCCGGAGCTCACTGTTCGATTCCCAGTCAAGCAAGGCACGTGCTGGGTTGCAGGCTCCGTCCCCAGTAGGGGGCATGCAGGAGGCAGCCGGTCAAGGATACTCTCTCATCATCTATGTTTCTCTCCCTCTCCCTTCCTCTCTGAAATAAAAACAAAACCAAAACAACAGAACTAAGTAATGTGAAGAGCCTTAAACCAGGAACCAGTCAAATGGTCGTTCTTGCCGTTATTCTACGCTAGGAGTTTCGCACGCATTCTTTCACGTGGTGCATGCTCCTCGAACATGGTAGTACAGAGAGGGAGGCCACATGGTTAACAGGCAGGCCAGG
Organism: Pipistrellus kuhlii; assembly: GCF_014108245.1. Taxonomy (NCBI): domain Eukaryota; kingdom Metazoa; phylum Chordata; class Mammalia; order Chiroptera; family Vespertilionidae; genus Pipistrellus; species Pipistrellus kuhlii. Next base: position 3,135,643 of record NW_023425516.1, on the reverse strand, counting down.
GGGCGTGGGAGGGGCACTCAGATCCCTCTGACGCTGCGCGCACCCTGAAGGCTATCTACCAACAGCCCTTCCTCCGGGCCCCTCTCTCCTGGTTCTGTTTGGGGGGTACACCACTCCATGTGTGGGGGTTGATCCCCATATATCCCCATATATCCTATGGGGATATATGGGGATATATGGCTGCCGGGAACCAAAACCTAACATTGTCCCTGGTAGTAAAACGTAAAAAGAGCTAGCCAACCTTGATGGCTCTGAATGGTCGGAGCTATTAACTCATCGTCTAGTTGAGATAGTGATGGTTGAGGAAACTTTTATTTGTTCATCATACGTAAATGTAAATTCTTGCTGCTTTTCTGTTGTTGGAACTTCTCGCCTAAGAAATGTCTTTGTCTCAGAATCTCAAAAAAAGGAATGGTAAAAGGCTAGAGAGCGGTGGTTAGGGTCTTCCCACTGGAGGTGGACTTCCCGCCTGGCCCCCATTTCCCCAAATTAACTCTTTTCCAGCCTCTCTCTTCATTTTAGTGTGCGGCCTTCTCCAGAAACCGGACCCTGAGTGAACCCTGAACCTCGCGGGTCATGTTAAGGGATCCCACATACGGCAATGTGGGGCCGCTGGAAAGCACACGACGAGCCGATGCTAGCTGTGTGCGCGGGTTATGAGGGAGCCGCCTGTGAGGGACGGAGGGGGAGCCGGAGGCAGGGAGAGCCTGACACCCAGGCAGGGAGAGGGGGAAGGAAGGAGGGTCGGATGGAGGAGCCTCGGAAGGCAGTGCCCCTCTGGGAAAGCCTCACAGACACAGAGAAGAACATCGATGTGAGAGAAACACTTGGACTGGTTGCCTCCTGCGTGAGCCCCAACCAGGGCCTGGGCCAGGGAGGAGCCTGCAACCGAGGCATGTGCCCTTGACCGGAATCGAACCCAGGACCCTTTGGTCCACAGATGACATTCTATCCATGGAGCCAAACCGGCGGGGGCTGTTTTCCACGTTTTTATTATTATGAGCACAACTGCTGTGAACATCCATGTACAAGGAGGCCCCTGCCCATCACCATGAGCGCCCGCCCCTTAAGGCCTCCAGCACATCAGCTGCTGTCTGGGGGCAGCCCTGGGAGAACACGGCCGTGGGGCCGAAGTTTAGCACCCGGGGGCGGTCAGAGAACTACCCTCCTGGCAGCAGGTTCTCTGGACCGAGATCCCAGTGGCTCACCTCCCGGCCACCAGAGGGACATGGTGTTAGTCTGAGCCGGTGGCAGCGATTCCATGCCCCCAGCAGTGGGCAGGAGTGTGTGATGTGCCCGGACCAAGAGATGCCAGGAGGCTCCTGGGGCGCCTGGGGGTGAGGTGTCTTTTCCTCTTCCGCTCAGGGCAGCTGTGAAGGGACGTGATGGCTGGAGCTGTGGCAGCCACCTTGAGACCATGAAGGGATGGCCATGAAGGGACGAGCCAGGGCACTCGAGAAGGCCAAGGAGGGGGACAGGAAGAATGTTGGTCCGGGAGGACAGCGGTGAGTCACTGCGTGAACCACCCTGGAATTCTCTCCCTCCAGAAACCTGTTCTGTGAGATAACAAACCCCTTATCACTGAGCTCATCGGCTGCTATGTCACGCATTACCCTAAAACATAGCAACGTGGGACAACAAACAGTTGTGATCTCAGCCGGTGTGGAGGGTCGGGAGCCTAGGAGCTGGTCTGCCGGGAGAGTCTGGATCAGAGTCTTTCACGGGGTTGCAGCAAGATGCTGAGCCGGGCTGCAGGCTGAAGGATGCTTTCCAGAGGGGGGCGGGCCCTCATGGTAATGGGCAGGGGCCTCCTTGTATGTGGATGTTCACAGCAGTTGTGCTCATAATAATAAAAACGTGGAAAACAGCCCCTGCCGGTTTGGCTCCATGGATAGAATGTCATCTGTGGACCAAAGGGTCCTGGGTTCGATTCCGGTCAAGGGCACATGCCTCGGTTGCAGGCTCCTCCCTGGCCCAGGCCCTGGTCAGGGCTCATGCAGGAGGCAACCAGTCCATGTGTTTCTCTCACATCGATGTTCTTCTCTGTTGTTCCCTCTCTCTTACATGCTCTCTAAAAATCAATGAAAAAATATCCTTTGGTGAGGATTAAAAAAAAAAAAAAAAAAGTGGAAATATCACAAATGTCCACCAACTGAGGAATAGATAAATAAATGTGGTCTGTCCATTCAAGGGCATATTATGCAGCCATAAACAGGAATGAAGGACTGACCCATGCTACAGCATGGATGGACCCTGAAAACATCATGCTGAGTGAAAGAATCCAGGTCCGAAGGAAGTTATTATATGATCCCAGTTGTATGAAATGTCCAGAATGGCAAACCCCAGACAGACAGAACAGAGATTCAGGGTTGCCAGGGTTGGAGATGGGCGGATGGGAGATACTGCTAATGGGCGTGGGGCGTCTTTCTGGGGTGATAAAAGGATTCTGGAATAAGAGAGCTCTGATGATCGCACAACTTTTTGAATAGGGTGGGGGGGGCCCCGCAAAAACAGGTTTACAACTGTGAGTACATGAAACAGAGTTTATTCCTATATTATTATTTATTAACTAGAGGCCTGGTGCACAAAATTCATGCATGGGTGAGGGAGTCCCTCAGCCCGGCCTGTGCCCTCTCATAACCTGGGACCCCTCAGGGGATATCCAACCGCCAGTTTAGGCCCGATCCCTACCGTCAGACATCCAGCAGTCTGACATTCCTCTCCCAATCCGGGACTGCTCGCCCCTAACTCCTCACCTGCCTTCTCACCCCTAACCACTCGCTTGCCTGCCTGCTTACTCCCCCATAACCACTCACCTGCCTGCCTGCCTGCCTGCTCTCTCCTAACCTCTCACCTGCCTGCCTACTTAGTTAGCATGGTTCTGCCATAATGGTCACTTAGGCCTATATATATATATATATATATATATATATATATATATATATATAATTATATTACTTGTTGTCCCACTGTCAACCTACCTGTGCCCACCCTATACAGTGACACCCCTGTATACTTCAAAGAATGAATTCTATAAGCGAGAATTACTCCTTAAAGAAAGCTTCGCCACGTCTTCACTTTCACTGCTGCATAGTAATCCGTTGGCGTGAATACTGCACGTCTCCCCCCCCCCCCCCCCGTCGGTGTGGCTTCCACATAGGGCTGCCGCCAGCACTCCTGGCACATGTCCCTGTGCACGTGTGAGGGTTCCTGGGCGGTACAGGCCTAGGAGTGTGCGGTCGCGGGGGTGGAGGGTACGCGCAATTCACCGCACCGCTCTTCCCCACGCCTGTGGAAGCCTGGGGAGAGGCAGGAGCCATCTCTGCCTCCAGCCCGGGCCCCTGCAAACCACCCGAGGTCCCGGAAATTAGGGCAATGGAAACGGAAAACAAATAGCACGGATCCAGCGGTGGGCTGCCTCCCCTGCCACCGGATGGGCAGCGGGGCCTCCCTGCCACCAGAAAATATTAACAGCATTTAATGAATATTCACAAGGACTCATTAAACGTCTCCCCGTGTGGCTGAGCAAAAACAGTGTTCAAACCCCCAAGCCATTAACCAAAAAGGAAGGAGAAATATTACAGCGACTCGATGCACGGGCTAAAAATGCCACAGGCAAGAAATAGCTGCTTCTTCTTTTTCCAAACTTGACTCCATCTCCCTCATCTCACTGGTGTTTAAAATGGGCCCAGTGCCCGAAGTATCTGTGACTTCTTGGAATAGGACAGTCCTGATTAAGAGTAAGAAGATTAGCTCTAACCACTGACCCGTGGTTAGAGCGTCGGCCTGTGGGTCAATATGAGGTCCTTGGTGCCTCGGCCATCATCTAATTTGACCTCGTGACCTCATGACCCCACCACCCTGACCACAGCCAACTGGTCCAGGGATGGTCTTACCCGAAGACCGAGATGCAGAGATGACCTTGCGTGAGAGCGCGGCCCCAAAGAGATGCCGTCCACACACTACACAATCCACTCACTAAACAGTCCACACACTACACAGCCACGACTACACAGTCCACTCACTACACAGTCCAAGACCACACAGTGGCTGATGAGCTGTGAGACCTTCCTCTGGGGGGCGCTAAGGGTAAAACAGAGCAGGTGGGGGCCTGGGCAGACGCGGACAGACCCACAATGCACTGCATGACCTGCTCTTGGAAGCCACTCACTGTCACTGAGCCACGTTCCCATTCCTTAGAAGTGAGTCACCACGCCCGATCCACACTCCAGGGGAGCAAAATCAGCTTCCATCTTTCCGAGGAGGAGGATCCCAGACTTTGCAAGTGTTTAAAAGCCGCCCAAGGCCCGCAGCATGTTTCCGGTCAATGGTGAAAATGGGATTTATCCACCCATTCATTCTGTAAATATGAGCACCTTTTTCCTGCTTTTGCTTTTCGATATGGTAGCCACCAGCCTCCTCGGCTGCTGAACACTTGAGATGTGGCTAACGTGCCCGAGGAACTGCAGTTTTAATTTTATTTAATTTGTATTCAAAGTTAAAAAGCTACTCATCCAACTACTGGAAAACTTTTACGCATGTTTGGAACAACTCGGATAAATGAATCTACTCTCCCCGTAAACTGTATGAGATCTAAATAAGATCAAGTATTCCCAATGAAAACTGAAAATACACACTCGATTTTGAAGACTTTATATGAGGGAGGGGGGAGTGTAAAACATCCTAACGGGCATTTCTTGTATCGCTCGTATCTTAGAAGGACAACACGTGGGAAATGTTGGGCTAAATAAAATCCATTAATAAAATCCATTGTCCCGGCTCCCTTCTACGTTTTGAGTGTGGCTGCTAGGAAATGGTAAGTTCTGAACGTGCTCATGCTGCATTCGGCATGGAAAGACAGGCGTGGCTCAGGGGCTGAGCACTGACCTCTGAACCAGGAGATCGAGGTTCAGTTCTGGGTCAGGGCACGTGCCAGGGCTGTGGGCTCAAGCCCCAGGGTGGGGTGTACAGGAGGCAGCCGATCCATGATTCCCGCTCATCTGGTCTTTCTTTCTTTCTTTCTTTCTTTCTTTCTTTCTTTCTTTCTTTCTTTCTTTTTTTAAATATATTTTATTGATTTTCTACAGAGAGGAAGGGAGAGAGATACAGAGTTAGAAACATCGATGAGAGAGAGTCATCGATCAGCTGCCTCTTGCACACCCCCTACTGGGGATATGCCCGCAACCAAGTTACATGCCCTTGACCAGAATCGAAGCCGGGACCCTTCAGTCCCCAAGCCGACGCTCTGTATCCATTGAGCCAAACCGGTTTAGGCTCATCTGATGTTTCTATCTTTCTCTCCTTCTCCCTTCCTCTCTGAAACCAATATAAATATATGTTTTTTTAAAATGCAAACCAAAACAAACACACCCAACACAGAAAGACGGGTACTGAGTAATCAATCCAGAGAACAACGAGCGTCCACAGCGGAATCGGGGAGCCGCGTCAGTGCCCCAGGGGACCTGCCCCGCGGCCTGTCCAGTGCAGCCTGTGGCCGGGAAGGAGAGCCGGGAGGCCCAGGCTGGGAGCGGCTCGGGGGCGAGGAGGAGAGGCCGTGTTCGGCGCGGTGCCAGCTCCCCGGGTTTAGGGCCAGAGGAAGCGGATGTGCAAGGAGCATTGCCACTTTGATGTGCAGGTGGCGAGGCGGCGGGGAGGGGCAGGGCTGCCGTCAGCTGCCAGGCTGGCTCTCGCTGGCTCTGCCCACACACCGGCCGGGCGCTGCAGGCCTGGGGGCTCCCTGGGTGTGGCCCCACAGAGCTGAGCTGGAAAGTACCGGGGCTCCTGGGGAAGGCAGAGCCCCCGAGCCGGGGGCTGGCCCCGGCTCTGACCCAGGGCCTGCCCTGAGCTCCTTCCAGGGCACAGGCCCGAAGGCAACTCTGACAGCGACACCAGGCCTCTCTGGTCCCTGCTCCTGGCCAAGGTGCGGTCACAGTTGTTCCAATCGATTCAAATTCCATTGCCACCTTCCTGGCCCCCTCGCCACATCTTTCCTTCCCCGGATCTGCCCTTTGCACGCTCACCCAAACTCTCACTGCTCTGAAAACATGCCACGCACGCCGCTGCCTCGGGGCCTTTGCACGGGCTGTCTCCTCTTCCTAGAACACCTCCTCTCGGGGCTGGCGTCTTCTCCCCTTTAGTCTCAGCTCAAAGGTCACCCGTCCCCGACGATCTTTCTAGAGTTTCCTCCACCCTCTGCCTCAGGGCGGTCACGCTCTGCCGCATTTCGAGGAAGCGTTTCTGTTCAGATCAGGCTCCTCGCTCTCAGAAGCGATCTTGCTCACCGATTCTTGCTGTGGTCTGTCCCCCACCCAGGAAATAAGCTTCACGCACACAGCATGTACGGTGCCTTGCAACAGCCCCTGGCACACGAGAGGTGCTCCAAAACCAGCTGCTGAATGAATCCATTCATCCTCCTGACCTCGGGTCTGAAAGCCATCCCGTGACCTCACAGGAATGCGGACAAATGTCCGTGCGGGAATGCTTAGCTCAGGGAGGGAGGGAAAGCGATCCTCTCTGATGTGGGTCGGGGGAAACACAGAAGTGCGGGGACAAAGGAGGCGACACACAGATAGAAACTAGATCTCTGGGGTGGGGTGGGGGTGGGGGGTGTTTGTGGGTCTATCAGCGATCTCTATTTTTAAAATGTTTACTTACTGCCATCATATCGTTTCTTCATACCAGCTTTAGTAAGATGTCATTTCTACACTATGACGTTCACCATCTTTTTAAAAATATATATATATATATTTTATTGAGTTTTTTTTTTATAGAGAGAAAGAGAGAGGGATAGAGAGTTAGAAACATGGATGAGAGAAAATCATTGATCAGCTAACCCTAACCCTAACCCCTCCCCCACTGGGGATGTGCCCGCAACCCAGGTACATGCCCTTGACCAGAATCGAACCTGGGACCTTTCAGTCCACAGGCTGATGCTCTATCCACTGAGCCAAACCGGTTTGGGCGAAGTTCGCCATCTTAAAGCAGATGACCATTCAGTGGTTCTTCAGTATATTCTCAAGGTTGTATTCTCTCCCAGAGCGAATGCCAGGCCGTTTCTGCCATCCCCCCAGAGACCCTCTCCCTCGGACAGTTTATTCATCAGTTGATAATAAAACAACTGATTGGAGTTGTTTCCCTTATATTGTTTCTACCATGGCACCCCCACCCCCAAACGGTGAAGGGGGACCTTCTCCCTGCAGCTCCACAACTGCTGTTACGATCCTGTCAGAAGTCTGACCCGCGTGAATGTCCTGGAGGCGGGACATGCTGTTCTGAACCAGCCACGGTTCAGTCTAAGACTCTGCTTTACCTAGACCTGTGGTCGGCAAACTCATGAGTCCGCAGAGCCAAATAGCAATAGGACAACGATTGGAATTTCTTTGGAGAGCCACGTTTTTAAAACTTAAACTTCTTCTAATGCCACTTCTTCAAAATAGACTCGCCCAGGTCGTGGTCTTTTGTGGAAGAGCCACACTCAAGGGGCCAAAGAGCCGCATGTGGCTCTCGAGCCACGGTTTGCCCACCAGGGCCCTAAATCATTCCACCATCTCCCAGCTGCTTGGAGGTGTATTGTGCCGTTTATACTAGGGACTCCGAGCTAGTGACAGGCCCGAGGGCACGGCTGAGCAGCAACCCCCACATCCAGGTGCCTGCCGGGCTATGAGGACCCCGTCTAGTGAGCCAATCGCATCGCCTCTCTCAGGCCTGGGAGGGCGGTGGCTGAATGGGAAAAGGGGGGACGCCGTTCCGGGGGGGTCAGTGCGGCCAGGAGCGCCCGCATCCTTCGCTGAGACAGCGCACCCCGTCCGCGGGGACAGGGCAGGGCAGGCCCTGTCGGCAGCTGATGTCTTTATGTGGCGGACGGACTGGGCCCTGGCAGGCCAGCGTGCGTCGTCCCGGTGACAAACGGTGGAGATCTCATTCAGCCTGTGAGATCCGCTGGAGGAGCTGAACGCAGACAATTGAAAAGCGCTGCACACGCAGTGCCTCGGCTCGAAAGCCCGCGATTCTGCTGATTCCAAGTCTTCTGTGCGGATGTGCTGATCCCGGCGAATCCCGGCGAATCTCGGCTGTTGGGGCTTCTCACCGAGGCTCCGGCCTCTTTGCAGGGAGCCCTGGTGCCAGGGTGCGAGCAGGACCTGTCTGTGGGAGCCCCCACCATCGAGGCAGATGACTGCCTGACACCTGGTCCGTCCAATGTCATTCTGACGGCTCATTAGGACCGCTTCCTCCTTCCTCGCGGCCTCCCCCGGGGAATCCCTAAAGGAACCCGGTCCCCATTGTTCTGCCCTAGGCATCGGAACCCCCTCCCACTGCCACCATCGCTACATTTTAGCAACTTCCGAGAGCCCCGCGGAGGCCAGGGAACCAGCTGACTGCAGCTAACGGACCCCTGGAGGGTGTGAACGAACAGGACCCGTGGCTGGTGGCATGCGCACGTCACTCATTTCTGTCCCCCGCGTTGACCACTTGGGCGCTTCTAAGTAAAAGAATCTCACACGGGGCGATTCAGCACGCCTTGGGAAACAATCTCGGAATTGGCTGATGGATTTACTAACCACAGAAGGCACGGGGGGAGGGGGCGGGGGGGGAGGCTGGATACCACCCTGCAAGCATGCCAAACTCTCCGCCGTGGGCCGAGGCACGCGTCCCGCCAGCTGCGCGTATGACATGCTTGCATAGAGACCTGACCCGAGGGAGGCCTCCTAGGCGCTTAAGCTCGGGCCGCACCAGACCAGCAACGTTCCGGTCTCTGACACAGAAAGCATTTCTAAACGGACAGGGCCAGGCACCTCAACCCAGGCCGCCGTGTGAATAGGGATGGCCTTGAGTGAGAGGTACGTCTTCCACACCTGGCACCGCTCACCTGCCCTCCCCACCCGCGCACCTTGGCCTATGCTGCTCCCCGCATGTACATGCTTTTCCCCCTTTCCCAGCCCCCTGCACACAGGGGCTAGGGATTCGGTAGATGTCCAACAGCTGAGCTGGCTCTGACGGCCTTTCCCTCCTCAGGGTTCACAAAGCGAGTCCGGGCTGGGACCGGTTTGGCTCAGTGGATAGAGTGTCGGTCTGCGGACTGAAAGGTCCCGGGTTCGATTCCGGTCAAGGGCATGTACCTTGGTTGCGGGCACATCCCCAGTTAGGGGGTGTGCAAGAGGCAGCTGGTCGATGTTTCTCTCTCATCGACGTTCCTAACTCTCTGTCCCTCTCAATTCCTCTCTGTGAAAAATCAATAAAATATATTTTAAAAAAAAACAAAGAGTGAGCCCGGGCCCCAGGGGTGGGTCTGTGGGGGCGGCCAGGATGGGGGGAAAGTTGAACTTATTAGAAAGAAGACGTCTACCGTGAATAGTTAAGTGCAACTAAGTAGGTTACAAGCAGTGTGTCTTGTGACCCAGTTTTTTGGAAAAGGGAAATTCTATATTTACATGTTTGTTTCTGCGCAGAAAAGCCTGGGAGAGAGCACGCAGCTCATTAACGGTGATTACTGCCAGGGAGCTGGGGTGGCCGCGTCGAGGGTACGAGAAGGAACTTTCTGCTTGTTATTTTCTACTTCCTAATGCGTTTATCTTTTTTTCTCTTTCCAGCGGGCACTGTGTTAATTTTATAATTAAAAATCTAATAACAGTTTTAAAATGTGCTCAGGGAATAGGGGAGCGATGCTTCCCGTACAGTTGCATGTGGCCTTTGTCATGGGTGGACCGGCTGTCAGTTCTCAGGTTGGGGAAGTGTCCTTTTTTTTTTTTTTTTAATATACATTTTTATTGATTTTGTACAGAGAGGAAGGGAGAGAGATAGAGAGTTAGAAACATCTATGAGAGAGAGTCATCGATCAGCTGATATGCCCTTGACCGGAATCGAACCCGGGACCTTTCAGTCCCCAAGCCAAAGCTCTATCCACTGAGCCAAACCGGCTTCAGCTGGGGGAGTGTCTTTTATTTCCACAGCCAGACTGCGGGCTCCGAGGGGGAGGCCTGGGCCTAGTGACCGTGCTGGTAACAGAAACCCCAACACTAACGCCACCACCGTTTGCTGAGCCGGGTGCTACACGTGCTGCGTACATTGTCTAGTTCACGTCATTCACTCCTAAGTGCTCAGACTCTCCCATCATGCCCTAGAGCGGCAGCAGGGCTCAGTAAGGACGTGTGATTGCAGAATGTGGTTGGCAGTGTTTGGGGGAAATATATATACAATGGGAGTTCCCTTGTTCAGCTGCAAACGCTTTCCCGTGTGAACAGGACGTTCAACGGTCTCTCCTGCCCCAGCCGCTTTGGCTCAGTGGAAAGAGTGTCCACCCACGGACTGGAGGGCCCAGATTTCAATTCTGGTCAAGGGCATGTACCTTGGTTGCAAGCTCCATCCTCGGCCTTGGTCTGTCTCACACTGATGTTTCTCTCTGTGTGTCTCTCCCTCTCCCTTCTACTCTCTCTAAAAATCAATGTAACAATATCCTGAGATGAATATTAACAAAAAACAAAACAAACAAACAAACAAACAAAAAACAGAAATAGCCCAGCCAGTGAGGCTCAATGGTTTAGCATCTGACCTATGAACCCCGGAGGTCACGGTTCAATTCCCAGTCAGGGCACAGGCCCCGGTTACAGGCTCAATCTCCAGTGTGGGGCATGCAGAAGGCTGCTGATCAATGATTCTCTCTCATCGATGTCTCTATCTCTTTGTCTTTCTCTTCCTCTCTGAAATAAAAAATATATATATATATTTTAAAAAATATTAAAAAAATTTTTAATGGAGATAAGAAGGCCCCCCTGGAAGAACTGTGACGAGGAGATGCTGCCCAGGGCAAACCCTCACTTCTCCTGGTTTGCATTCTGCCAGCCTGGGAGTGCTCTCTGGCGCAGGATCCACGCAGCCTGCAGACAGATAGGACTTCCAAGGACACCACCGGGAAATAGGGCAGACGCGTCGGATGCAGAGAAAATCCGACTTGGAAAAAATCTTGAAAGAAATGTCATCTTATAAGCTCTCCCTGTTACACGAAAGCCGTGGTCGGCAAACCGCGGCTCTAGAGCCACATGCGGCTCTTTGGCCCCCTTGAGTGTGGCTCTCCCACAAAACACCACGGCCTGGGCGAGTCTATGTTGAAGAAGTGGCGTTAGAAGAAGTTTAAGTTTAAAAAAATGTGGCTCTCCAAAGAAATTTCAATCGTTGTCCTGTTGCTATTTGGCTCTGGTGACTCATGAGTTCGCCGACCACCGCACTCACACAATGCAACACCACCGGTCTTGGAGGAGAGCCTCCTGCTTCTAAAACTATAGATAAGGAAAAAAGTCAGTGCTTGCACCGTGTGTGGCAGAAACAGATGCGATGGAGTCTCCTCGCCCTGGGTAGCAGCGGCAGCTTTCTGGTGTCCTCGCTGGGCAGCTCTGGGCAGGCACCCAACCTCTCTGCGCTCCTGACTCCTCACGGTGAGAGGAGAGGGTGTGGGGCGTCAGCCCTCCAGGAGTCGCCATGTCCATCCGTGCACGTGTGGTCAGCAGACCTGGCTCGGGTCGGCGCCCGAGGTTACAGCAGCTGGAAATCACTGCGCGGGCGTGCGCACCTCCCTTTGCTGGTTCCCTCTCCTGTCCCTTCCCCTGGGCACCTCCCGGCACCTGTTTCCTTTTCCATCAAAACCAAAGCCGTGCGTGTGCTCAAGTGCTCCCGAGGCGGGGGTGGAGGTCAGGTGGTGCTGAGTGCGCTGTGGGATGCTGCTCGGGTTCTGGGGGGCAGGGCTGGCGAGGAGGAGGAGGAGGAGGGCGTGGAAGAGGGGGTGGAGGGGGGCTGAAGACATCACCAGGGAGAGAGTCCCTTCGCATCTGGTGCCCTGCAGGCCGGACCGAGGGCAGCTGCTCTGCTCTGGGCCCCCGCGGGCCCACCCCGCTGCCTAGTGCCTGCCAATTAGGCCCTAATTTGATTTCTGTTCTATCGGTGTGAACCCCATTAAGACTCAATTCTGCTTATTATCAACTCAATTCCTTGCCACAGGAGGACTCTCCCGCCCAAGGCCGCTCTGGCCGCTCTGGCGCGGGGAGGGGCGGGCTCCGGCGAGGCCTGTGGACACCCTTCCCCACACCAGCTTCCTGCGGCCCCACCTGTTTCCCGGGGCCCAGCTCAGGGCCAGGCTGCGGCTCAGGCTCAGCTTTCTGCAGTCACTGGCAGCTTCTCGGGAAACAAGGGCCCGGTGGAAAGCTGGAATAGGGGTGCTGGGAGGAGGCCATCAAGTTCCGCCTCCCCCGCCCCAGAATTCCCTGGGTCATCAGAGCCCTGCTGTTCCCTGCAAGGCGCTCCCTCCCTCAATCCCTCCGGGAAGGCCCTCCGCTGTGTGACCTTAAAGAAAGCTCTGGACCTCTCTGATCCGCAGGGTCTGCAGCGGGGCTGCAACCAGGCTTGCCTCCTAGGACTGTTAGGAGGATGATAGGAAACCAGTGAGGCAGTTGCCAGGGCACAGAACTTAAGGACGAGCCAAAAAGACCCGAAATCAGAAGAAATAAAAGTTTAATGCAATATTTCTTTTCTTTCTTTTTTTTTTTTTTTAATATATCTTATTGATTTTTTACAGAGAGGAAGGGAGAGGGAGAGAGAGTTAGAAACATCGATGAGAGAGAAACATCAATCAGCTGCCTCTTGCACACCCCCCACTGGGGATGTGCCCGCAACCAAGGTACATGCCCTTGACCGGAATCGAACCTGGGACCTTTCAGTCCACAGGCCGACGCTCTATCCACTGAGCCAAACCGTTTTTGGCAGTACAATATTTCTAAGAACTAAAAAGTAACACCACCCACAAAGGATGAGTAAATTATGAAAATGTTAAGTGAAGACCGGACTGGGATTCTGGCCCGGTGAGTGAGGTGTTGCAAACAAAAGAGGCAATCCTGCCTTTATAGTTTTTGGTTTTGTTTTAATATATTTTATTGATTTTCTACAGAGAGGAAGAGAGAGGAATAGAGAGTTAGAAACATCGATAAGAGAGAATCATCAATCAGCTGCCTCCTGCACACTCCCTACTGGGGATGTGCCTGCAACCAAGGTACATGCCCTTGACCGGAATCGAACATGGGACCTTTCAGGCCACAGGCCGACGCTCTATCCACTGAGCCAAACTGGTTTTGGCCTGCCTTTAAAGTTTTGACGTTTTGTTCATTGTGGACTTTTGGACGTTAATTTTGAGTTAAAAAAAAAAAAAATATGGCACTACACATTGTTCCTCCTGATCCATGAGTGTTGGGGGCCCCGTGAGCTTTTGCAGCCAGTAGTCCGAACCCCCAGTCCGGTCACAATAAAGAGCTCTCAGCCCTAGCCGGTTTGGCCCAATGGGTAGAGTATGGGCCTGTGGACTAAAGGGTTCAGGTTTCATTCCGATCAAGGGCACGTACCTGGGTTACAGGCTCAATCCCTGGCCCTGGTCTTGAGAGCACGTGTCTCTCTCACATCGATCTTTCTCTCTCTGTCTCTCCCCTTCCCTTCCACTCTCTCCTAAAAAATAAAAATCAATGGCAATATGTCCTGGTGAGGATTAACAAAACAATAAAGCTCTCAGAACCTCAGGTTTCTTATCTGCAAAATGGGAGTAAGAATACCTGTTTCGAGGGCTACTTAGGAACTCAGGAAGCAGGCAGAATACTTAAAAGCATCTGCTCTGGACTCAGAAAGTGCAAACCCCTCCTCTGCGGAGCCACCACTCTCGGTGCCTCTGTGTCCTCATCCGGATGGCGGGGCACTCACGGGTCAGGCAGAAGAGGCTGCTGGGGTCTGGCTCCAACGCCCCCACAAAGCACCCGGCACATGCTTGGCGTATGCAGAGAGCTCACCTGTTGGGAGCTAGCAGAGTTGAGGCAAGCAACTCAGTCTTAAGGAAATAGAATTAAGTTCCTTCTAGCAGAGGTTGTGTGGTGCCCTGAGGGCTTGGCCAGAAGATAAGATTAAGTTGGGGCTTAGCATCTCCTGTCTTCCTGCTTCTTCCCTTTCCTGATCCTCCCCCCCCCCCTAGATAGCCCAGCCTTGGAATGTTGCACCTTGGAATGTCACACCGCTTGTGGCAATTAGTCAATCCTGTGTTGCCATACCAAAGACCCCCCTGCATGGGCGGCCCTGCCCCCCTTTGTCTCTGCTGTATAAATACAGCCATTTCAGAGAATAAAACTGAGGCTTGATCAGAACCTTGTCTTGCCTCCATTCTTTCCGCGTTCCTTGTTTGATTCATTCTCTTAGGTGGTTCCTGCGTGCCCCCGTTGTTGTCCCGCGGGTCGGGACAAAATGGCGCCCAACTCGGGGTACTTCTGAGAATCTCTAGCGAGAACGTCTACCGGAGAAGCCCTGGCCAGGCACCCCCCAGAGTCGCCGCGAGGACCCGCGAGTGAAGACTCAGCACTGGATCGCCACGGTCCACCCGCCGTGAGACAGATCGGAGTAAAGGTAGGTAGACAATTTTTCAAACAAGATTTCAGAACATTTCACCCCTTTTTTTGCTCGATTGTTATTATTGGTTCTCTTGGTTGGTTTCTTCCTGCCCACTAATAAGCACTCACTTGCCGATCTGGGGAAGAGTGAAAGGTACCCATTTCCGGCTGTGAGAACTCCGATTCACTTGAACTAGTACCGCCTCCCGGTTTTCTTGGCGAGAATCCTCTCCAATTAGATCTACTCTTAAAACCTTGAGCTTGCTTTGAACAACAGGTCGTTCACCTTTCAGACTCAACCACGGGAGACCTGCGCGCCTGAGGAGGGCAAACGGGGTCTCCCTGTCTGTAAGGATCCGTGTAGGCGGATTATACCTACCGACCGTTTCACGCAAGCAAGGGAGTAAAGGGTAGAGTCGAAAAGAGAGTAATTCCGCCTGAATTCCTGGGTTGACGAGAAAATTCAAGCTGACCTGGCACGGGGTTTATACGTCCCGGAGGCTTACGTGGAGAAGGAACCTCTTTGAGAGCCATCCAATCGACCAATAATGGGGAATGCTTTAAGTTGTCATGAAATGTTCCTTGACGGTGTCAAGATTTCCCTCAGAACGCGAGGAGTAAGGGTTAAGAAAAAAGAATCTTAGAAAAAGGGCTCAGGTAGTCCCCTCAGGCATGAGGAATTAAGGATAGAAAAAAAAGGATCTTAGAAATGAAAGTGCCCTTTAGAGTGAATGTTGAAGTCTATGTGATCACAAAATAATGTTGTTTTTTGTTGAAATTAGAATCTTAGTATATGTATGGAATTTAAAATCTGTAATAAGTGGAACTCCACTGCTGAAACTACCGCCTTGTTTAAAAATTATAAGAAAACTCACAGGGAAATGCAAATCTTGACCAAATTGGGTATTAATTATTATTTCAGAAAGCCAAAAAGGAAGAAAGAAATTGAGATCTGTCTATCTTTTAAGCATGAAAAGAAATTCAGCCAGATCTGTTGCTGATGCTTCCCCTGAAGTAAGCAGAATATGGGGGAAGGAAGAGACATGGGGCGATCCAATATAGAAGCCCGCTCTCCTAGTATATTAAATTAAAAATTTCCTTTCTCGCCATAAAAAAGTTTTAAAAATTTAGAAATGGGTCTGGGATATCTGTGCACGTGTAAGGAGTAAGCTAGTATAAGACTAAATGTGCGCACGTCCGATTTTGGATATTAGATAAGTCTTGAACTAGCCTTAACTTTTTACAAGAGCTACAGAAATGAAAAACCCAGAACTGATTCTTTTTCCTGAGAAAAACAGCGAAAAAATCTTCTTGAAAGAAATTCAAGCTAATTCCAGCAACAAGATGTGCATTTCCATAATAAGAAATCGTTTTCAAAATGCTAGTGAACCTTTTTAAAAAAAGTTAACTTTTAAGGCCCTCAAGAAAATAAGTAAATTTGTCTCTGTCATAGAATTTATCCAAAGTAAATACTTTAAAGATCTAAGTAGTCCAGATAACTGGCTACATCCTTTGTTGAGGGAAGAAAGGGTAAAGGCCCTTCCCCCAGCAGACAGTTAAGATAGTGTCCTGCCAGTAGCCATCTTAAAGAATGTGTCCCAGAGCCACTGGCAAATAAAAATTAAAGTTCAAATTTGCCTCATAAAAAACCTAGAGGACAGAATTGAATCTATTAATTGATTATGTCTTGTATTTTTCTTAGAAATATAAAGTGTTAGTTGGTCCGAAGGTTGTGGGTTATTAACATAAAGTGTTATTAATCTAAGAACTACTAAATATATTTGATTTGCCAGCTTTAAAAATTCAAAGTTCAAATTAAATTAGGAGAAATTGTAGAGTTGTAGTGATTAGGTACTTAAAGCATAAAAACTTATTTTTAAGAAAAATATTACATTTCCTCTAATAATTAGAAATTCAAAATAAGTTGCTTATTATTGATCTAATTAAAAAGAGGATTAATTCTGTGATCTCCACCAAAAATTTTTCTATACAAAAACTAGTCTAAATCTAATTGTCTTAAGATAATAGTAGGTATTAAAATATTTGAATCATATGTAGATATTTACTTGATGGTTTTTTCCATGTTAAAATTTCAAGGCCTTAACAGAGATGATTCTAGGAAAGCTCCAAGGGCCTGGAGTAATACAAGAAATTTATTCTCTCTTCTTATAGGAAAACTTTTTAAAACAGATCTAATATACTTAAAATTGCATGGAAAGCCTTATCAAGTAAAAATTAATAGGTATATATTAACTATTATGAAGATTTTCGCCTGTAAGAAAGGCAAAAACAATGTATTTCTTAAAAATAGCCAAATTTTTCAACAGCAATAAAATTTCAAGAAAAATAAAAGCCATGCTTTTAAATCAGACCAATAAAATCTTTTTAAATTAAAAATACCTACTTAAGTTACTTTATAAATTAGCTTTTGCAATATAATCAATGTCATATAAGTTAAGTTACATGAGAAGCCAATGTTTTATAAATAATTGAATCCTAACTGTATATGGCCGCCTACATTTTAATTAAGCTAAAGGCAAGGCAACATTTGCGGCTTGTGAATTCAGAAATAAATTTGCTTTATTTTTAAAGTAAAGATACCTTGTCATGATAGCAGTCAGCACCTGTGCATTGCTACAGGTTGCCCAGGACCAAAGGCAAGGAAGATCGGTGTACACACCCTTTTACATAAAAGTCAAAATACTTAATATTTTTTTTTTTTATTCTACCGGGAACCCTAGCTTAGGGGCTTAATTTATATCTAACACAGGAAATAGTATTAACTGCCACAGTAAAAGAAATTTTTTATCTCAGGTATTAACCATTTTTTACAGATAGATCCAGTTCTAGAAAGGCTAGATATACTACAACAGAGAAGCAAAGGTCCTTCAAACCTCTTATATTTCAATAGAAATACAAGCTCTTACTTATACCTTAACAGATTTTACTACAAAGCACATCAATCTATAGTAATAGTACTTATATGGTAAATATAGCAAAAATTATTAAAACAGCTACTATAAGGCACATTAATTCAGAGGAACTTTTCATTTAACTTTCAGTCTCTAAAATGTTATTTGAGAATGGCAATTTCCATATTTTATTAGAAAAGATGTCCTCAGTATATTATCCAACTTCCTATACCAACCTTAGGGATATATCCCCGAGGACTTAAACCTAATCAAAATCTGGTCAAATAAATGTCACTCAGTGGTAGAAAGAGCCGTTCATACGTTTAAGATCATTTTAAAAACAAAAAAGGAGGAGACAGATATTATGTGTCACCTCAAGAGAAGCTCAGTTATACTTTTTATACTTTAAAAAATTTTAAATTGTGATGCAGATCGTACAGCAGGCAAAGGCATCAGGCCTCCTGTACAATAGCCTCCACCGAGTCAGGTAGGTGGAAGGAAGCATAAACTAGAAAAGAGTTTTATCAGATTCAGTAATAATGCGAGGCTAGGAGTGGTTGTACATTCTTATACTAAGTTATCTAATCAAGTAATCAATGATGTCCAAGCTCTCTCTAGTACCATTAATGATCTCCAAGATCAAATTTACTCCTTAGCTGAAGTTGTTCTACAAAATAGGAGAAGGTTAGACTTACTCAGAGCAGAGCAGGGAGGGATATGCTTAGCCCTACAGGAACGTTGCTGTTTCTACGCCAACAAGGCCGGAATCGACCGAGACAAGAAAGCGGCGGAAAGAACTGTTCGAGAACCCTCTCTGGAGCGGACTAAACGGACTTCTCCCCTACCTTCTCCCCATCCTGGGCCCCCTCATAGGTTTCTTATTAATCCTATCCTTTGGCCCCTGGGCTTTTCGGAGGTTAACAGATTTTGTAAAACAACACATTGACAGCATCTTGGCCAAACCCATCCAGGTACATTACCACCTTTTAGCCGTAGCTGATCATGAGCAAGATTATGAACTTTACCATCGCTCCCTCCCTGCGGGGACAGCATGATGACCAGAGGAATGTTTACCTACTCCCCACTAAGGAGAAAGGTATGGGTACCGATATGGGTGCAGAGCAAAGCATTGCAAGGGAAGGTCCAAAAAATTTTCCGACCCCCTCTTCCCAAGGGAAGGTCACGGGAAAATTTCGACCCCCTCTGGATTTCCCTGTGAGCATACCTGGTTTGCACAGAGGTTGGTATCAATACAAATCCAATCGGCTCTGCCTCTCCTCCCCAAAAGATACCAAGAGCCACTAACACTGGTGGGCCTGGGAAGCCCACGGGAGGAACCAGGTCACTACTCCCCCAATCGGTTAAGGCCCACCTTCAATTAAGACAAAGGGAGGAGATGTTGGGAGCTAGCAGAGTTGAGGCAAGCAACTCAGTCTTAAGGAAATAGAATTAAGTTCCTTCTAGCAGAGGTTGTGTGGTGCCCTGAGGGCTTGGCCAGAAGATAAGATTAAGTTGGGGCTTAGCATCTCCTGTCTTCCTGCTTCTTCCCTTTCCTGATCCTCCCCCCCCCTAGATAGCCCAGCCTTGGAATGTTGCACCTTGGAATGTCACACCGCTTGTGGCAATTAGTCAATCCTGTGTTGCCATACCAAAGACCCCCCTGCATGGGCGGCCCTGCCCCCCTTTGTCTCTGCTGTATAAATACAGCCATTTCAGAGAATAAAACTGAGGCTTGATCAGAACCTTGTCTTGCCTCCATTCTTTCCGCGTTCCTTGTTTGATTCATTCTCTTAGGTGGTTCCTGCGTGCCCCCGTTGTTGTCCCGCGGGTCGGGACACGTATGCAGAGAGCTCACCTACAATTGGTTGCCAGCCTCTGCAAAGACCCTTTCCCCGGGGAGGCCACATCCCCAGGTTCCAGGGGCATGGCGGAGCTCTCTGGCGGGTATTTTTTAGCCTACCACACTCACTTCCCTTCTGCTGGTCTCTTCTGGAAAACGACAGGCCGCCGACGAGCCCGAGTTCTCCTCTGGCTCCGGAATTCTGCAGGCGGTCCATCCTCAGAGAGGTGAGGACCTCTGGCCTGGATCGCCAAACTCTCAGCAGCAGCCTCTCCACAGAGCGTCCCCTTTCTTTTTCAAAGCACTTTCATACCTATTGTTTTGGTTTGTGATGCCGACCTCCTCATGAGGCGCCTAAGGTGGCTAACAGCGAGCCCATTTAATTGACGAAGCCACCGAGGTGGCTTAAAGAAAGGTGACGCTCTATGGAGAGGCTGCTGCTGAGAATTTGGCCATCCAGGCCAGAGGTCGTCTGCTCTCGGGATCGATCGCCTGCAGAATTTCGGAGCCAGAGGGGAACTCCGCTCGTCGGCCTGTCCCTGGAAACTCCCAACTCGCTTTCTCCTTGGGCCATTCAGCTCATTAGCCCGGGAGCAGGCCTCTTGGGTTCCCTGAGCCACGCTTCTTCCCGTTGTGCTAGTACTGCTCTCACCTGTGGGCGTGTTCTGGGCGCCAACAAAGGTAGAGAGTCAATGTCTGCCATGCAGACCCAAGCCCCCCAGAACTCATGGTGCAGGGTTGGAGGAACTTCATCTGAAGCTGCCATGGTCCAGGGATCTTCCTACACTAAGGGATTTTCCCAAACCAGAGGAACCGAGGGGCTGTTCAGGCCGGGGGCAGAATTAGACAGGTCTGCTTTGCCTGTAGGCAAATAAGATTTCACTGGTGCGAGGGCAGATTTAAATGAGACGAGAGAGGGTTGTGGGGCGGGTCTTTATCCTCAATCCCACCCGCCTGAGAGGTGGCGATCTGGGCAAAGAATTTCCTCTCCTAGCCTCAGTTTCCCGGAAGTGGCATCCATTGGGTTGGAGGGATGGGGGCAGGGGTTGTCTAACGCCCGCATGTTTTAAATCTCACTCAGGAAGGAGGGTGAAGAGAGAATTGCAGCCAAGAGTTTGGAGCTTCTGAGAAGAAAGATGCACCATCCACACGAGCCATCGTCAGCGTTAATGCTCCTCAGGAAGAGGCGGGGAACCAGTTAGGAGTGAGAGCTCTGCGTGAGGTTCCCGGAGGGCGTGGGGCGGACAGGCTGGAAGTGACCATTATTTATTTATTGCTTTTGTTAAGTGCCCGTAATGTGCTGGGTGCTAAGCCGGGTGTGTGTGGAACGCAGACCGTGCCTAAACCATCCTGCGTTGACCTTCTGCGGGCGGGTGGACGTTAAAAGCTCTCGCATCTGCTCTTCCCGCCAAGGAGAACACCTTTCCCGGGGGCCTACCAGGGGGCCAGAAATCCCCCCTGTTAGCTGCTGCTCCCCGAGGGCGGGGACCTGGGTTAGGGCGTCTTACTACCTGGAGGAGTGAGGCCATCGCTGGCTCCGGAGAAGCACACATCCGTTTGCCATGACGCCCACTCCTGGCCACTGGTGCGGCCGGCCCCGGGCCCCCTGTGGGCCCAGCGGGAAGGGCTGGGCCTGGGCTGGGGAGTCTCTGCCAGGCAGGCCAGGTTCCCAGGAAGCCAGGGGTCGGTCGGCATGACTGGAAGGTGAGAGGGAAGGATCCGTGCAGACAGCCTCCTGCCACCAATGGGCTTCCCCTCGGGAGAGGAAAGGAGTCACCAACAAGCAGGTGTTTAGGTGGATCGCAGAGCAAGAGAGCAACTCCGAGGGCCAACGGCAGTTCTAGGCCGAGCGTCACCCCTGTGAGGCTCCGGCGGCTCCTGAGCCTGAGGGACGGGGCGCGAGGTCTGGGTCCCTTCCTCCGAGGGGTGCAGGCATTGACTAGTGGGTGCAGGCATCCAGCACAGACGTCCTAGTTCCGGGGGGGGGGTCCACCGATCCCCAAAGCCCGTCCCAGGACCCCAGGGGGGGGAGGGTCGCCCTCTTTGCCAAGGTGAAAGGCTGCGCTTTCACGTCCTTAGTTTGAAAGGTCTCAACAGCCCTGGGAGGCGGGGCTGCGCCCGTCCTGGACGCTGTTCCCGGGCGGGGAGACCCAGGCCGGGCAGCCGGGGGCCCGTCCTGGACGCTGTTCCCGGGCGGGGAGATCCAGGCCAGGCAGCCGGGGTCTGTCAGGCCGGGACCAGGACCCCCGCACCCCGTGAATGGCCTGTTTTACCCGGCTCCACGTGGCCCTCGGAGGAACACAGAACACAGAACACAGAACACAGGGAGGGAGGCCGCTGGTTTCTAGGCAAATGTGCGACAGGGACAACAGAGAGAGCGTGCTGATAAGGCTGGGGGAGCTCCGGTGGGGAGGGGACTGCCTGAGACTCAGGTGCCTCAGCTTGCAAACCGAGGGCAACTGATCAATCACCCGTCCACCCAGCACGCTCCTATATGGAGCGCCTCCCACATGCATTTCAGCCTCCCGCCAGGCCCCCCCGCCCCCCAGTCAACCCAAATTCTTTAAAATGGTCCCCGCGCCCCAGCAGGGACCTGCCTCTCGCCGTTCCCCCTCTCCCAGTCCCCGGCCGCTCTCCCCCTCGTTCTCTCCGCCAGCGAGCCTGACCTTCTGCCAGCTCCGGTCCTGCCAAGCCTCTCCCACGCCAGGGCCTTTGCACGTGCTGCCGACGAGCGTTCCTGCCCTGGCTCCTCCCGGGCCTGGCGCGGCCTCCTCCTCTGGGTCTCGGCGCGAATGTCACTTTTCTCAGGGAGCTTTGCCTTGACTTTTATCTAAGAATATCCCTCCGCGCGTCCCCGGCCATCTGCTGCTTTCTCCTGAGCACGCGCAGCAATCTGTGACTGGCTTACGTCTTCCCTTGCCTGTGTGCTCAGTATCTGTCTGTCTCCCCTCTGACCTTGTCCGGCCCCCGAACCAAGGTGGGCGGTGCTGTCCTCCTGGTCGCGTTATCCCCGGGGCCCTCGCACACGCTCAGGGCGCCGCTGCTCCTCAGCCCCCGCGGTACCCAACTCCGTACGGTGACACCATCAGCATCCGGCCAGCGAGGGAGCCTGGCTCTCCAGGGTCAGTGTTTCCCAAACTTTTTTTTTATAAAATATATATATTTTTATTGATTTTGTACAGAGAGGAAGGGAGAGAGATAGTTAGAAACACCGATGAGAGTCATCGATCAGCTGCCTCTTGCACACCCCCTTACTGGGGATGTGCCCGCAACCAAGGTACATGCCCTTGACCGGAATCGAACCCGGGACCTTTCAGTCCCCAAGCCGACGCTCTATCCATTGAGCCAAACCGGTTTTGGCTGTTTCCCAAACTTTTGACACATGTGTCCCCCTTCTATAATTTCTGTAACGCTGAGTGCCCCTCGTCCTCATGAGAACGCAGAATTAGGCGCGGCTAAGCACGGTGCAGTGCACATCCCCACCACACTCCGGTGCAACGCGTACCCCCACCAGACTCTTCCCGTGCCCCTGGGGGGACGCGTACCGCACTTTGGGAAGCACTGTCCAGGGTGACGGGCTCTAGGCCACCCCAGACCCCTGTCACTCCAGCTTCGGGAAGCAAGAGCCATGCCTGCGAGGGCAGGGTGGCAGCGAGCCTCGCCTAAGAGGGAGGAGACGGTGAAGCTGGCTTCACAGAAATGTCTGGCCAGCCAGTCCATCTCCAGAGGAAGCTGCCCCGCGCAGTTTTCTGACCCGGTCTGATCGCAGGCTGCACGGGGAGGGGGGCTGGGTGGGGTGGGGCTGGGGCTGGTAGAGGCTGCCTTAGCTTCCTTAGCAGAGCGCTGCTGGCTCCCCCGCCTGAGCTTGATGAGATGCACTTGGCTGGGTGGCTTCAAAGGCTGTTCCCGGTCCTCAGCAGCCTCAGACACAGGCCCCTCCCAGCGAATGTGGGAGCGGGAGGGTGGAGGGCGGGGTGAAGCGGTCCCTGGCAAGGTAGGCGGGCGTCCCCCACTTCCGGATCACCCCCCCACCCCCCGGTGGGCGTGCTGTGGGGCAGGAGGCCGGCCCAGGGGCCGGAGTGTCCATGCCTCCCTCCCACACACACACCTGCCCCGTCTCCACAGGGACCACAGTGGCAGGACAGCGCCCTCTCCTCAGAGGTGTCACAGCGACACCACACAGGGCGCACAGACCCACATCAGCCCATTCCTGGGCCGTGAGCTCCGACGCAGACACTCCCGGGGGTGACTCACTGCGCCCCAGGGGTGGAGCGGGCAGAGCAGGTTCCCAGAGCGGATCTCCTGGGAAGAGAGGTTTGGGGGCCACCGGGGCTGACCTTGGCCTTATGAGGAGCCCAGGACCGCGCACTCCTCTCGTCTCGTTGGCCTGTGTCTTCATTGAGAGGAAGGACCTGCTGAGCCCATCTTCCAGGCGAGCAAATCCAGGCCGGAAAGGTGCCCTCACTCACCCCCGCCGCCGCTCGGCTGAGCAGCAGGAGCAGAAGCTGAGGTGGCTGGGCCCACATGCTTGGTCCAGTGGATTGGTGGCCTGTCTTCATTGCTTCTCAGGCACTGTTTCGGGTGCTGTGGGCCCAACAGCAAAAACTCAACAATGCAATCCTTGCCCACCAAGAGTTCACTCGGTCTTTGACGCTTGCGGTTGCATATTCAGGAGTGTGCCTGTCTTGTTCCCCTACTAAGCTGCAAACTTAGTTTTTAAATATATTGTTATTGATTTCAGAGAAGGGAGGAGAGCGAGAGCGAAAGAAAGAGAGAGAGAGAGATACATCGAGAGAGAATCACTGAACGGCTGCCTCCCGCATGCCCCACACTGGGGATGGAGCCTGCAACGTGGCATGGGCCCCGGCATGGAAAAGAACTGTGACTTCCTGGTTCATAGGTCGACACTTCACCACGAAGCCCCACGGGCCAGGCAGGCGGCAGACTTGTCCAGAACAGAAGCTTCACACCGGCTTCCAGGACTCGAGGAGGTGAGGGGTGAGCGGTGCTGGGATGCGGCCCCACCTGGCCTGGAAGGCACTCAGTGCGGGACCACTGCCGGAGGGCCCTTTGCACTGCCTTTGTTCTCAGAGGCCGGGCTCAGACAGCGCCAGCCCCGGCCTCTCCAGATGGCTGCCCCTCCAGCTCGCTGACACTCCGGAGGGCGCCTCCCCCAGGGAGCCTCCCGGGGTTTCTCTCCCCCTCCCAGCCCCAGGCCCCGCCCAGGCCGGTGGGCTTGGGGACCGCACCCTCAGCCGGTGGCTCCAGGGTTTGCCTTTCCTTTTCGTCCCTGCCCTTCGCTTTTCCTTTCCTTCCTTCTTTTTCTTTCTTCTTCTTCTTCTTTTTTTTTTTTTTGTTCAATTGTCCACAGAAGCCAAGTTGCTGAGTGAATCGTTAAGGGAGCGAATTCCAAGAGCGTGAGCTTCTCTTGTTTCCCAGGACAGGTTCGGGCCAAGACAAACCCCGGCGATGCCAGCAGCAGTTGCTTAAACAGTGGGGCTCAGAGCCGGCTTCCCGGCCCGGCTGGCGGGCGGCGTTTGAACTTTCTCCTCTCCCCTTCCACCCGGCGATTAAAGGAACCACACGGAACCCTCTCCCAGGCGCCCTCTCCCCCTCCCCGCCTCACCCCTCGGCGTTTCTCAGAGCCCGCTGCGGCCTCGGGGATTTATGCTCTCTTGGCAGCGTGAGGTCGAAAGCCCTGGAAGCCTGAATGACTGGAAAGGGAACCCGAGCCGGCGGGCGGGGCTGCGGACGCTCCGGCTGTGGCTCAGGCCCGGCCCTCCCCCCTCGGCGGGGCCATGGGGCCCAGGACCTGTGTGCCAAAGGGGAAATCAAAGCAGCGGCTGGCGTTTGGGAAAGAGGTCAAAGTTGTTCAAGAAACTAACAATGCTGAGACAAAAGGAAGGAAGAAAGGAAGGAAGGAAGGAAGGAAGGAAGGAAGGAAGGAAGGAAGGAAGGAAGGAAGGAAGGAAAAAAGGAAGGAAGGGGAAGGCAGGGAAGGAGGGAGAGAGAAAAGGAGGGAGGAAAGGAGGGAGGGAGAAAGGGAGAGGAGGAGGGAGGGAGGGAGAGAAGGAGGGAGGGGAGGAGGAGGGAGGGAGGGAGTAAAGGAGGGAGAGGAGGGAAGGAGGGAGGAAGGGGAGGAGGAGGGAGGGAGTGAAGGAGGGAGGGAGGAAGGGGGAGGAGGAGGAGGGAGGGAGGGAGGGAGGGAGGGAGGGAGGGAGGGAGGAAGGAAGGAAGGAAGGAAGGAAGGAAGGAAGGAAGGAAGGGGAAGGCAGGGAAGGAGGGAGAGAGAGAAAGAGGAAGGGAGGGAGGAAGGGAGGGAGGGAGGGAAGGAAGGAGGGAGGGAGGGGGAGGAGAAGAGAGGGGGAGGAGGAGGGAGGGAGGGAGTGAAGGAGGGAGGGAGGAAGGGGGAGGAGGAGGGAGGGAGGGAGTGAAGGAAGGAGGGAGGAAGGAAGGAAAAGAGAAACTAACATCTGTCCTTTCTGGGTGCCTGGTGACTCCTAGGGCTTCCTCCTCCCACAGACCCGCCTCTTGTCCATTTTGGTTTCACGTGCAGCCAGGGAGAAATCGTCCCAATTTTACACCCACCCCCAGCCCCCCATCTGGCCCATTTTAGGGGCTAACTGACAGTTAGATTAAATGGTTTTCATGAAAAAGTTGGGAGTCGGCTTTCTTCGGTTTGGTTCCGTTATGTGTCCCGCCCGGGCCCCCACGGCATGAGTTCCTGTCTCCGTGAGAGCGAGGCTTTCACCCCACAGCAGGTGCGTCTGCTTCCCAGTTAGATCCCCAGAACCTGCGGCAGGCACTGTCCTTCCCTCCTGCTCCCCCCTCCTTCACTTCCACAAACACTTACTGAGCACCTACATGTAAATGAGCACCCGCCATCACCATCTCCCCTCCACCACTCTAACCTTAGCACATCTCTCTCCTGATAGTGCAGGGTGAGTGTTGGATGGGTGGATGGACGGATGGACGGGTGGACGGATGAAAAGATGGGGTGTTCGATGGAACTCCAGGAAGTTCACCAGGGTCTTCAGTTCTCCGAGGAAGCTGTGCATGTGGTTAAGCTCTCAGGATTGGGGTCAGGCAGCAGAGAGGTGGGCTAGACCTGGAGCTAGGACGAGGGGCCCCTAGCGCCAGGCTTGCTGTGTGTCTGGGGACAATCTGTCTCACTCGTCCAGCTGCGGTTGTCCTAACCACCAAAGAAAGCGATCTCAAGATTTCTTCCGAGTTCTGTGGTTCTTCAAAACCCTTTGCCCCAGTGCCCATGGCACGGGATCCTGCCGCACCAGGATTATGAGGCTGTCAGAGTCCCTCCCAGCTCCTTCCTCTTGGGACTGCCTCTTCTGGGGCTGGCCTGGAATGGCCTGTGTCTTTTCTTCTCTGAGCATCTCCAGTGGCTCCCAGCTGCCTGTCACGGGCAGCGCTTGCCTCCCCTTGGCTCTCGAAACATACACAGCCCGTCCGCCACCCACAGATGCACCGCCTGCTCAGCGTCAACCTCTGCTGTCTCCCCCCCTGCCAGGCTGCCTCCCGCCCTGACCCTGACCCTGACCCGCCAATGGCCCTTTACCTCTGTGGCCTTCCTGTTTCATTTTTTAAAAATGTTTTACATCTTTTAAAATAGATCTTATTGATTTTTTTACAGAGAGGGATAGAGAGTTAGAAACATGGATGAGAGAGAAACATGGATCAGCTGCCTCCTGCACACCCTGCACACTCCTGCACACCTCCTGCACACACCCACAGCCCAGGTACATGCCCTTGACCGGAATCCAACCTGGGACCCTTCAGTCCGCAGGCCGACGCTCTATCCACTGAACCAAACTCGTTAGAATCTTAATGATTTCATAAAATGTTGGTTGGAATCCACCAAATGTAAGCTGGCTTTAAGCACATTGTTCCCCCTCAGGAGAGAAAGCAAATCACCGCATCCCCACACCCAAAGACAAACTTAGTGCACACCTCCGCTTACAGCCTTCCGGTCTTTTTTCCTTCTTTCTTTTTTTAATTGATTTTTTACAGAGAGGAAGGGAGAGGGATAGAGAGTTAGAAACATCGATGAGAGAGAAACATCGACCAGCTGCCTCTTGCACACCCCCCACTGGGGATGTGCCTACAGCCAAGGTACGTGTCCTTGACCGGAATCGAACCGGGGACCTTTCAGTCCGCAGACCGACGCTCTAGCCACTGAGCCACACCGGTTTCGGCTAGTCTTTTTTCTTTTCACACCTGCGCAGGCTTCTCGGGGACCAACCACTTGATCTACTCATCAATCGCCTCGGCCGGTTGGCCCTGGAGGTCGCTCCTTCCACCACCGTCTACGTTTCGTGGGGAACGCTCTGTCACTAAAGCTTTTTACACATCTCTAATTATTTCCGTGGGCTAGACTCCTAACAGCAGAATCACTGGAATTAAAAGGCTTTTTGATGATGGGGTGGGAGGGGTCAGGGGCGGAGGTAAGAGAAACCACCTGGACGATGCAAATCCTCCTGTGAGTCCAGGGAGCAGGAGGAGTGAGAAAATGACAACCCCCGTCTCTCTCTCTGGGAACCGGCCAGTTTCACAGGCACCCACACCCTCACTTCCCGGCCGCCGCCTCATGTGCTGGCCCAACACCAACCTCTGGGCCCTCCAGGAGGTCCTCGGAGAGCCACACGCCACAGGAGAAAAACCCCCGGCGGGTCTTCCGCTGAGACAGAGGGTTCTGGAACTCCATCTCTCCTGGGCCCCCCTCCCCACCTCCCCTTCGGCTGACGGGGCTGTGCCCTTGGACATGTGTGATAAACTGTGGTATTAAGAAAGTATGCATGACACAATGTTTCTTAGCTTTTTTCCAGAGATATTTATATCACACAAATGGCATGTTGGCTTCTCCCCCCTCTCAACCACTAAGAATGAATAAATCAATTGTCCTAATCAAGCTGATGGAGAGGGCGCGGGCTGCAAAGGCAGGTAGGCGGGGGGCTTGGCCTGAACCCGCGGCTCCCTGAAGGGTGGGGGCGGGGCTGGCCGAGCAGCCTCGGATCCCTGGGCCTCTGTTTCCCTGTCTCTGAGATGGGCATGGTGACGTCTGACTGCTAACAACTTTCATAGGATGGAGATCGTTGGAAGCATTTGGACTCCTTAGTCGCTGTGTGAAAAAAAAAAAAAAAAAAAAAAATATATATATATATATATATATATATATATATATATATATATATATATATATAATTGATTTTTTACAGAGAGGAAGAGAGAGGGATAGAGAGCTAAAAACATCGATGAGAGAGAATCATCAATCAGCTGCCTCTTGCACCCCCTCCCCCCCTCTGGGGATGTGCCCGAAACCAAGGTACATGCCCTTGACTGGTATCAAACCCAGGACTTTTCAGTCAGCAGGCTGACGCTCTATCCACTGAGCCAAACCGGTTTCGGCTGCTGTGTGAATTTTCAATCCTCCCTTTCCAGCTCCTTGGAGCTGCGTGTAGGAGCTGAGCTGTGACCACAGCCAACTCACCGCTACCTCCTAGTTTGTAAGGTTTTTGTCTCTGGAGTCCCACAGTTCTGACCTTAAGAACGACTCCGAGTGGGGGAGAAATGCAGTGGGTTGTGGTCGCTGTTATTACATAAAAATTAATGGGTTGGCAAGCACAGGGATCACCCTGTCATGCGAAGGGTCATGTTTACACCAAGCAAAGATATGTCGCGTTCCTAAACCTGCAGCAGCCCAGCAGGGCAGCATCGACACAACTCCCACCAAGGCTTACCTCCGCCGCGCTCCGGAGGGGGACATTAGCGAGAATTAATCCCCAGCCAGAATCCCATCAGCCTCCCAAGTCCTACGTACAAAGCAGGGTTTTCAGTTCTTAATTTATTGAGGTCGGCCAACTCCACTGAGCAGTGAACAAAAGAAAAGGAAAATTCACAAGGAGGTGAGAGCCACGAGGATCTTATTCGTTGTTGATTTGTCCTTCACCGCGCGTTTATTGGGCACCAAGAACCTGCCTGGGACCGTGCTGAGGCGGGCACACAGCGGGCAGCAGACGCAGACTTGTCCCTGCCTGGGGCAGGCTGTGGGCACGACAAGCAGACGGGCATTAACCGGTGATCACTGAAGGAAATGTGCATTCACAACGGAGGCGGGTGTCAGAGGAAGGTGAGGGGACTGAGGGGGGTGTGACTTAGCCATGGAAGGAGCAAAAGCAGATGTCACTTATATATAAAGGCCCTTTTAAGAGAAAGTGGTATAGTTGAGGATGCAAACATCCAGAATAGTAAGGGGAGAGGGGGGGGGGAGGGGGAGGGGGAGAGGGAGGGGTGGGAGAGGGGGAGGGAGAGAATTAAAAGATGGAGCG